>NW_005054321.1:114384-203349 GCF_000277835.1 Geospiza fortis
CAGCTCCATCAGCACCTGCAACTGCAAACCATCCTGTGCTGTGGGCTTGTGTTACACCAAGTGATCTCACTCTGCCTTGACTTTGACTTCAACAAAGCCTGAATGTTGGATCAGGAGCCTCTAAGACCTAGGAATAAAGCTTTCAAAAACCCCCATTGAGTTCCTTATCTTTCTCTATGTCTATCATCACCAGGTCCTCTCCCTACTATGGAGTGGACAGCAGTGTGCTCAACATTCCGTCTCCTACCAGTGGATTTCTATAAGCTTGTCCTCCTGCCCTTGACATCTGTTCTGAGTGCTAACTCTCACTCTGCTTTGGCTTTTGGATCTCTGACCCAGCACATACAAGCAATGTCTCTTTGATATCACTCAAGTGGCCAGCGCTTGTCTCCACCCCTCCTTGCACTTCTTTTCTGCATTTGAGCTCAGTCAGGAGTTCCTTGTTTTTCCGCACCGACCTTCTGCTTCACCTGGTCAATTTCCTGCATGTCAAAACAAATCCTTCTGTGTTTTGAGAACATTGTCCTTGGAGGTCAACCAGCTCTCTGGTGCCATTTTTCTTTTCAGGACAGTCTCCCACAGGATCCCACCAAGCAGAGTGCTAAACAAACTGGGATCCTCTCCTGAGGCTTGTGGTTGTTGATCTGTTGTTTTTCTTGCTCATTTTTCTCAGGATCTCAAACAGCATTTTCTCATAGGAGCTGCAGTCAAGGCTGCTCTCCATGGGCACTTCACCAATCAATTCTTCTTTATTCATGTGAAATAAACCCAGCACAACTGCTTCTGTAGATTCCTGGCATCAAAAAATTGTTTTGGTTTTCAGCAGAAACTTTCTATAAAGTTCTCTCAACGTTAGCAAGCCAGATGAGAAAGGGGGTGCGTGTGTGTCTGTGTTAGTTGTTAACTATTTTTGCAAATGGCCCCCTACTTGTCTGTTAGCCTCAAGACTTTACTGTACCTGATATTCTGGTATTAACTTATTTGTATGTTTTTCCTTCTTCCTTTTTAAACATTTACTTTTAATGAAAGTGTAAAAAAAAGAGGAAAAAAATGTAAAGTAATCACAAAACACAATTAATTTCTGATTTTTATATTTTAAACATAAACATACAAAAAAACCCCAAAAACATTCTTGTGCCTTTCCTCCTAGGCATAATTGTTTCAGATTGAATATGGGGAGGATACTTTGTATAGTGTTTCTCATGTTTATTTTATGCTTATTGAAATATGCGTATGAATTTTTGACCTTTAGGTCTAGAGCTGTATTAGCCTAATTTAATTTTAAAAAGGCTTCACATTTTAGATGTCAGCAGTGCCTTATGAAGTAGGACATTCCTCAGCTATCAAAAGTAAGTGTTCTTTTACTTCGTGTTAATAGATAAAAGGTGAAAATATGCCTTCAAAATAAAATAAGAAAGAACAAAACAAAACAAAACACCCTAGAATTTTCCTATTTTATTGATGTTGTTGAAAACAAAATAAAGAACAGTTTTCCAGGTGTTTTTAAATTTATAATGCTTATAAACTAAGGGGGAACTTTTAAAAGGGTGCTATTTGTGCAAAGCTACCTTTTAACAACTTTTTTGACTGAAAGGCTTAAGAATTTTGGTTGCAGTAAACAGTAAAATTAATTTGACTCAAGGCCCTTTCTTTTCCTTTGGTTATTATGGTAGGAAGCTTCTTTTCCTTTCCCCTTTAACAATAAAGTTGAAACATTCAGGCTTTATTCAAGTAGAAAACATTGAATAACATGTAAGAAATCCAGAGTAACATCTGTGATTTAGTCAGTTTGCTAATAAAACATGACAAGGTACTTATAGAGTGTCTACTCCCCAGGAACTGGCTGGACATTAGATATTGCATGAAGATTGGACATAAATAATAAATCTTCTTGCTTTGTTTCACTTCTCCATGTAGCCTTGCTTTTCTTCATTAAACTGACTTTATCTTAATCCATGGGTTTTTGATCTTATTTACTCTGCTGTGCTGCAGAAGAGGGGAAGTGAGAGAGGGGCTTAATGGGCACTTAACAGCCAGACAATGTCAACCCATCCCACTAACAAGAAAAAAACCCAAAAAAGCAGGGTTTCAATAACCCCATGAATATAAAAGAGAACACAATGAAATTATTAAATTAATGTTGACAGGTTATGAAGATTAACACAAAATCATTTAGACATATATTTCAGTAAACATTTGTTAAAGCCCTTTTTCAAAAATTACACTGAAAGAGCTTTAGCAGTTTTCTACAACCTTCACAATGGTGGTGGAGATCGATTAGGTGTTGGATCAAGAAAATATTCATAATACATCATAATGAAAAAAGATACCTTAAAATGAATGTAAATATTTTTTGTAAAGATGGAGACAGGTGAAATTGCTGTGATTCTAATGGCATTTTTGTGAAAGACAGAGTTAAATTTTTATGTTCTTTATATGTATAGATTTTAATATGTATAATTTATAAAAAATTAATATGCATAGTTTATGTGCATTTAATATTTTCTGGGAAAATATTGTAAATCAATATGAAACCCTTAGCAACAAGTACTAATAGGAAATACTAAATAGTAGTTCATTAGATTACAACTATTTACAACAAAATAATATATAAATTCGGAATCAGAGTTCATAACTAGATGTTTGTAAAGTATATATTCATTAAAGCTCTTCCTAAAGCATCAGTGAACTGCACCTATGAAAAAAGATTTTGTTAAAAAAGTATTTAAATGTTCAATTGTGTGTCTAATCACGTTAGTCCATTAATTTCTTAGTACAAGCTTTTTATTTTATCTTCTTTTAATTCTATGTTTTTGTTAGGTTAAAATGAGAAATATCTAATACTGTGGGGTACTTGTCTGTCCCATGCATGCTGTAACAAATATTTGCATAGACTAATCATTTCTTCCAACTCTCATGAGATTTTACCTCTGCTTCAAATATGGAGATGACTGTAGAAGGAATCATCAGATGAGTGTGCTTCCACCATTTCCTGAAAACATGTCTAATTTATCCTTCCTAATTCCTTTTCCTCAGTATGCACAAGGTTTCAGTTAGCATTGCAATCCTATTGTGGTACTCCATGAAACAATCAGAGCAAACTTTGCTTAGAATACATTGCATTTCATACATCACCGGAGCTTGAACACTTTTATAGATAGGGAACAAAAAGCTGAAGGTGGTGACAAAGTCCCTAATTACTTAAATGGCACAGGATTAGGCCACTCGTGGATTCTGCATGTTGGAGTTTCTATGTTGCATTAAAGCTTTTTTGATTGATCAATTAATGATTGAATTTTTAAAAGCCAGAGTATGATTAGAAAAAAAAATCTAAAATTTCAGTCAATAGATTTCAGTACTTGGTGCCAAAACATGCATTAACAATTGTCTGTTCAGTTGACCAACAACGAACTCCCCCACCTTTTAAGAGCTGAAGATACAGAAAGCACATAAAATTCCCATAAGTTTGCTAACTTCTTGATGTGTTTAGATAGAAGCAATGCCCTCTCAGATACAACATAATATTAATACTACATGACAAATTGTAATTCATTGTTACATGCGCTAATAAAATATAACTTGTAAATGCGTATTACCTATGGCAAACTAAGTCCTGTCAAAACAAATGAAAATTAAAATATTTGCCTGTCACTGATGAATAGAATTTATTTTTATGCTATTTCTTTCTGGCATGTAAACACATTGGGGTACTGATAAGGTAAGTCTAAAAACTATTTCTGTCTAAAGAAATGGAATTTAGAGAAAGATGAAAACAGTTTGGAGAAAGTTGGAATTTATGAAAGGGAGGCACAAGATGAAAATGTTGCACTTGGCTGGCCGAGGTCACATATGACATGGCCTAACCTATACACCTGCAGTGAGATGCTATTGAGTTTCTCATATCATGCCTGAACACTGTCCTCAGAAACACTGTTGTCAAAAGAGATTCAGCTGAAATAAAATGTTGATTAACAGACACAGTGACATTTTCCCATGAGTAGAACCTGTGGCAGTTCTACATCTGGCTGGTATTTGGAGGATATTTCAGCTATTTTTCAAGTTCATATCCAGTTGAAGATGACTAATGTGCTAACTATAAAGGATTGCTGGAAGCTAAGCCCCGGGGCTGCTTGAGAGCATAAACTTTAGCTCATAGTTAATCTGACCAGACCTCCAAGTAAGGAACAGGTATAGGAAATGGTTTCTGAATACTGTGCGCTTGGGAAGATCAGCATGTGTGCCAGCAATTCTGACTGCTAGAAGTCTTTACCCACTTCCCAAAATTTAATTCTCTGTCACTCTCTTCTAAATCCTCTAAAATTTCATGCCTAAGCTCACACACATATTGGCGTGTATGCTTAAACTGCTCCTTTTGCTTAAGTTCCAACTATCATTGCTTTTCTACGTTTCATATCATGCTTGCTGTTTTATTTTAGCTTTTCTAGCAGGTGAATTCATTTTCCCTACTAAAATATCTTTACTAAGACATTTCTTATACATTTCTTGTGTCTGAATGAATTACTAAAAATTAAGAATCATAGTAATGATCACTTCATATTATCTACATATGTAACCAGATACACACATACGCATGTACAAATACATACATAATACATACTTTGGTATCCATTATAATCATAACTGCTTTACACATCAAAGAACTCTTATGTTAAAGGAGGGAACAGTTTCCAGAGATGACTTGATAACTCAGCAGCAGAGCTTTTTTTAAAGTAGGGAAGCTCAGTTGCAGATCCACACAGTGCTTGGGATCTTTGCCAGGGTATGGTTCATGAAAAGGGCTGGTCTACCAGGAAAAGGCCAAAACAGCAGATGATTACATACACAAAGTGAATGATCTAGGCTGAAGGTGCCATACCACTCATAATCAGGAAGTAGAAAGGTATTAAATCCTCAGTTAAAACACTTGAATTTCCCACTTGAGATTTGAGATTTGAGTCTGATTTTCCCTAATGCAAAATTTGATTGGTGTAAAACATGGAGATCCAAAATATTGGAGAGGAAAAATCTTTGACATACCTCATGTTATTCCAGTCTTGATCTTCTTTTTTCTCTCATGCTACAAGTAAGGTCACAAAACTAGTTTCACAAAATCCCTTTTTAAGCTTAATAATTGTGCATACATTTGAACTGTACTCTCAATTCTTTGTAGTTTGTGGAAGAGGGTTTTGACAGAAGTTTTAAACTCTATATCTATTAAAAAGCTGATTTTGGTAAAAGGGTATTATTTATCTAGTACACATACAGCCCAGTAAGTTATTTGCTTTTGCTTTTTAGTCATATTTCAGAGAAACACTAGCTGCTCTTCTATTTACAACAGTTGAAGTAAGAAGCAATCTTGTGGTAAATCATTGAACTCTTCTCTGTGATGATCAGGAACAGAACCCAAAGGAATGGCCTGGAGTTGTGCCAGGGGAGGTTTAGGTTGGATATTAGAAAAAGGTTCTTCACCCCAGAGGGTGGTTGGGCACTGGAACAGGCTCCCCAGGGAAGTGGTCACAGCATCAAGCCTGAGACAGTTAGAGGAAAATTTGGACAGTGCTCTCAGGCACATGGTGTTACTCTTGGGTATGGTCCTATGCAGGGCTAGGGGTTTGACTCAACGACCCTTGAGTGTCCCTTCCAACAGAGCTTATTCCATGATTCTGTGATCCATTTGAGTTTAAAAGATTAAATGAGAGTACAGAGAATGAGAAACTAAACATCATAACTGTGTCATGGTAGTGAACAGAAGTTCGAACTGAACTGAAAGTTAAGGAAGGAGAATCATCAGATTAATTAAAAGCCAGATAAGAAACTCCTGATGAGCAAAACATTGGAGAGCTTGTCTAAGTAATCTTAAAGTAATTCATATTCAGATTAATGTTTAATTTATTCTTACACATGATAAAAAGCATTTTTCTCTTCAACTAACCCTGGCCATTATCACCCCTTAAAGAGAAGCTGAGCACTGCAAATTGGACTGAATGAGGCTTGTCAGTATATGAGACTGTCCAAATATGTGAGCCCTTCTTCCAAGGAAATGTTTCAGAGAGCTCATCCCACGACTGTGAACTTCATTGAAACTACTAGTCACTGTCACTAAAACAAAAATTTTGGTAAGTTTTAAATTATTTTCTCCTTAAGCAGGAGGAGTCCTTTTTCTTAAGAAAATTAACTATACATATGACTAATCAGTGTCAATAGCATGTAAAGTTTAATTACCTCACCCTAAAGTACATCTAATGTCAAATTCAATTAACAATGCCATCTGAGAAATGCTTTCATAATGAATTTCAAACAATTGACTGATCTTAATAATAGTTGATGGTTAGACATTCCAAAGGCCAGTGGCAAAACACTGCCTTTTAATGAGGAAAATTACAGCAACACTGAATTTAGTAGTGCTATTTTTTTCTTTGAATGGTCTTCTATTATAAAATAACAAATTTGAGCAGAACCTTAGAACAATCAGACACGAGTCAAGGCATCTTTGCCTAAGAAAGAACAAAATAAAGGTAGTTTGCTGAAAGTATCATATTAAGACAAATTAGATTTGTAAGTTTTGACTGATTTCAGAAGACAGATATTTAAATATTGAATCTAATATAAGTGTCTTGGGCTGTTTTTGAAGTAGAAACTTTTCAGGAAAACCTAGAGAAAAAAATGAACAAATTCTAGTGAATTTAATTCTAAGGAAAAAGAAAATCATACATGAACAATGGATGTGATTGAAAAGAAGCTGAGGGAAAGGGGGAGATCTTTAGGGTTGTTTTGGAGGAAACATCTTCAAAACAGTTTCCCCTGTCATGGCTTTTATTGCTGAGCAGATGTCATAGGTATGAAATATCCTTTTGGTCAGTTTGGGTAAGCTGTCCCATCCTGTACTCCACTCCCAGCCTCTCTTTGCTGGGGAGGGACTGTTGGAGACACAGCCCTGATGCTCTGTGAGTACAGCTCAGCACCAGCCAAGACACTGTTGTGTTGTCAACACTCTTCTACCTACAAATACAAAAGAACAATACTGTAAGTATTGCAGTTTTTTGGTTTTGGTTAGCTTGGAACCTAAACAGCAGCCTTCAAAGGTTTCCCTGGTTTTGCATTCCTAGAACATTATATTATCTCACATCAATTATATACTGTGTATAGTTCTAAAATGTTTTACAATTCTAGCATGAAAATTGCCCATTATCATTACAAAAGAGGAAATAACATGTTATAACAACTTAAATTCAAGGAAGGGAACCCAGCACTTGTGATTCTTATAAAAAATCTCTGTATAATAATAATTTTTATCATAGCTGTTATTTAATGTATCATATGCTCTAGCTTGGAAATGTCAAGTGATACCATAATAAATTGCAAATTACATTCAAATTCTACCTTTTACTAAGTGGTTACTCCCCCCTCAAATCTGAAATATGACTAGATAATATAAAGTAAATGCTGATATACTTTAAATACAGGCTGGGAGAAAAATCACTGAGGATTTAAGGAAAACAATCCTAAGGAACATGATCCATACGCTTTTTTTTTAATCCTCAGGAATGTGTTTGTAGACCAAGGCTAATAATTTGATTTATGTTGTATTCAAAAGCAAAGAAGATGACCTTGAAGAATTTGGACCCAAGTGAGAGGTAAAGCTAAGACGAACAGCCTGTAATAGTCTTGCTACAAATCCTGAACAGTGCTTTATTCTCTAATCCATTGTTGCTCTCCTTGGATTCACCTCTACTTTAGTTAAAAACTAACTAAACAAGAAAAGATCCAGCCACAAAAGAAGCAAAAAATCCCAAACACGAGACTATGAGATCAATCCTATACATTTCTTGTTAAGAATAACTAGAAGACCTCAGAACTGTGAAAAACCCTTTCATTAGAATTCTTAATTGATGAACTTAATGCATAGCCCATTCCTTTTTCGTATGCACTGCACACAGCACAGCAGTAATGCATATTGAGAAGGAGAGATATTATTTACCATTATAAAATGTCATGTCTTATCCTGCCAAAACTCTTTAAAGTAATTAGTTTTGTCACGACTATTCAGAAGTCATTAATAGAAAATTCTGGCTGATTAAGCACGTCCCAGGCCAAGACTCACAAATAGCAATTCCTCTGATTTTCATGGATTCCCAAAGTAAATGTTTATCTGATACTGAGCCAAATTGCCTACATCCTTTGTATTATGTTGTTAAAATTACTTTTGCTTTTGATCACACAATTTCACTGCCCTTATAAAAAATGGGAGAAAAGGCTCAAATACGTATTACTTACCTGTGGGGACTAAACTCTAAATGCATTTAGTCATTGTGCAAGAGATAGCATTTCCAATAACTTTTGTATTTCCCTGTTGGTAGGAGAGAGAAACTTGAAAAATTAGCACAAAACCTGCTTTTTTAAAAAAGAGCTCCCACTCCACACAATAAACCAAGAATGTGTAGTCGCTGTTGACTATTTTCTTTCTTCCCCATCTACCAATTTCATATATGCTATTGACAAGCCTGTGGAGAAATACTGGTTATACTGCATTGCTCACATTTTGAAAACACCTGCAAATTAACCGCTGCCAAATTTAAGAATGTGTAAGAGTGGTCTGCATTCAAGGAAAGGGGCAAAACAAACAAGGAAACAAAAATCTGTGATGGGAGCACAAAAGTCAATCCTTAGAATTAAATTTTCTTCTGAAATTCATATCACTATTTAAATTGCCGCTTTCAACAAATTGTTTTCTAGATTTTTCTACAAAGGCACATGAATTCATGAAGAGATAAATTTGAAAAGTGTCAATAACATTGTGTGTGTGTTGTGGAACTGTTTGCTGTTTAAGCAGAAATTAAGACATTTATATTCAGAAGTTGTTTCCAGTAAGACAAAGAATGTCATGAATAATTCTTAAATTGTGGAAGTGGTGTTTCTAAGTATTAATTATGTTCTGTGATGCCTTATCTATAGGAGGAAATACCAATCAAATTCTATATGCGCTGTTATGAATCACCTAATAATTTTAGTGTAAATATTTGTTAACACTGGTCTTTCTGTTGTGAGTTGATAAGGTTCCAGCTTAGTATTACAGATCACGAATTAATAATACCTGTTTTCTATTAAACAAAGGAGCCACATGCATTGCCTTTATTACTGTGAATAACATAAAAGTGAGGGAAGCTATATACTGAAAATCATGCTGAACAGAAAACTTTTAAAATTACACTGGCATTGCAGCAATGGAAGCACACTGGGATTTGGATTAATATTCTAAAAGTTAGAGAACACAGGTGGAAAATAACATTTTGAAAGATTTCTAGTCCCATTAGACCTGTAAAGCTAAAGAAGGTTTGAAAAGTTTTAGTATGTTTGGATAAGCAAAGTGTTTAAGACGATTTCCCTTGACAGTTTTGCTCACAGCTACAAGAACATGAAAAGGAAGTCATTCACATGGTAGGAATGATGCAACCTAGGAATAAAACAAAATTATCTCTTTCTGTCTTTCAGCTTCTTGCCAGACTGAAACACAATTTATATACAACCATTTGCTAAACTTTCTTTTTCATAAACCTCCCAAGGCTTAGTTCATATCAATTTTCATTAAAGTGATAACTGTTTTGTAAGAGTAACATGAAAGTAAATAAAAATAACTTGAAGATTATGTAAATCAGGGCGTTTTATAGAGAATATTCCACATATAGAATGAAGCCTAGTCCCTCTTAAAGCAAATTATTAAGGATCATACATTTGATAACAGAAATATGCACATTTATATTGCTGTCAGTAAAAAAAAGTAAGTTATTTACAACAGTGAAAATGGTCTTTCATGTTAGTTTTGAACACTTGAGGAATTCATTTCATTTCCTGAATACTGTCTCTGTCAGCATTCCGGAAGTGAAAGAGTCAGAGAGATTTTGCTTCAGCATCCAACCAGATGTGTCTTTCTCTTCTGAACTTAGTTTTGTGAAGTGTATAAAAGCAAATAATAGAATCGATTACTCAGCTCCATAATGAATATTCATTGTGCATTGTTTGATTGCAGCCCCTAGCAGGAAGAAATAAAAATAGTACAGAGGCCTTCAGAGGATATATTTTCACTCATTTCCATACTTCTCCTTTGACATCCTGTACTAGTTTCACTACTGTTTCAAAAAGTGAGAAAATTATGGGGTTTAGATATAGAATCTCACTCAAATCTGTTGTGAGCTACTGGTGTGGTTTCAGTTTAGCAGTTTTGAAAAATGGGCCTTCTATGCTTTAATTCATTTAATGAAAAAATAAAATGCAGGACAAACATTCAAAGTGGCATTCAGTACTATTACAGTAAATCATGGAAGGTTATAATTGTATTGAACAAATAAATCACTAAATACAATAAATAAAAACAAAAGCAATAAAAATAAATATAATAATATGTAAATAAATTTCTGAAATTTACACTTAATCATCATGTGATTCTAGCTTAAAAAAAATACATATTTTTACTTTTCTTGCCTTTCCAGAAATTCATTCTGGGATTTAAGACAATAAAATCCATGTTTCCACATGTGCAGGTAAGCCACCTGTTTAAGCTCCTATTATAGTCAACAGATATTTAGTTGGGTAGTCAGTGTGACTTAGACTTTCTCAGCTTGTCTCTAGCACAGGTGAAGGTTAACCTCCATAGTAAATTGAATTGGCCTCATGAGATGTCATTTAGGGATGATGAATGTGTATCTCCCACTATATCTCATGCTTTCTTATATTTAGGCAGTATTGCAATCAGAATCAGAATATCTTAGTGTTCTTAGATTAAGATATTCTCATTTCAGATGGTAATACTCAGAAAAATATAGAAATGTGGATATTTGAGATATCAGAGATGATTTATCTGTCCTGTGGAAGAAGGGAATCAGTCTTAAGATTGCCTGTAGACAGCCTCTAGGCCAGGAGGTTTCCGCTGTGTGTCCTGATAGCAATAGTGAATTGTCTTTTGGAACAGGCATGACACAAGACATAGATCTAATGTACCAAATTCCATCATTTCCTTGAAAATTCTTTAAGATGAGAACTTTATGTCATTGGGGGTTTTTCTGCCCGTTTTTCTGCCCATTTCCTGGCCTTTCTCATGAAGAAACCTGGGGAATCAATTTTCTCTGTTATTGCATTTCTACTCATAGGTCCATAACATGTTGTTATTTGTGATTTGACATGATTATTTAATTTCTGATGAAAGACAAATAATTTTGTAAAAAATTGTATTTTTCATTCTGGAAGATTTTTACATTGTCTAGCTAGTTAATTGTAAACGTGGAGAGATTGGTAAAGAGTAGATTTCCATGTATTTCCATGTCTAATGTGCAGCATTAGACCTTATTTGTCCTACAATTCATTGTGTCCCAGAGGGCCCTGATTCTGTGTTATTGTACTCTTATTGGAGACCTGTTACTTCTTTAGGATAAATGTAAAATATTCCTAATCAGATCTGGAAATTTATCATACTCATTTTGAAAAAACAATTTACACATGCACAAGGAAAAATAAAATCAGGCAAGGAAACCATCCAAGTTCTTTTTAAGACAAAAAGAAATACATTGAAATCAGTTTGTTCCTCAAATACAACCCTGCAGATATTGAACAGTATTATAATCTCAAAGAAACAAAATATATTTTACTATTAAATAGGATATATAACCAAATGTCTTTACGAATTTTCTCAAGACTTTCCAGTAAGGTGCTAACTGTATAGAACAATTTGCTGCTTTCCTCCCTACATTCCTACCTATATTTTTTAAACTAAGGCAAGAAAAATGGAGCCTGTACTTTTATATTTTATCTTGAGTGACTAGCACCTTGCTTAGTGATCTGAAAGTTTTCTAGTGCTGCTAGATACCCCATATTCTTTTTGCTTCAGCAGTTCCATTTGTGACCCAGGGTCATAGAATTGTTACTGGCTCTATCTTTTAGTTTCTTGGTTGTCTTTTGGTTGACAGAAAATGACAGAAGCTGGCAATGTGCACTTGCAGCCCAGAAAGCCAACTGTATTCTGGGGTGCATCAGCAGGAACATGACTAATAGGTCAAGGGAGGTGATTTTGCCCCTCTACTCTGCTTTTGTGACACCCCATCTGGAGTGCTGCATCCAGTTCTGCTGTCCCCAACATAAAAAGGACATGGAACTGCTGGAGCAAGTTCAAAAATAAAATTTGTGATCTCTGTTACAGTATTGTGGCCTAAATATTGTGGGGTTTTTTGCCACCTAAAATTTTGCACAAAAGCTATACACATTCTGCTAGAACATTTCTTTTACTAGACAAAAGTATACAGCGATATATTCACATCTCAGACAACTAGGGTATTGTTGGAGTTTCTGTCTGTGACTGTTGTTACATGTCAGTGAAGCAGTGAATGAATTAAACAAGTGAACATGGAACAATGAAAACTAAGTGTATCCTGGGAAACTAACTAGGGATATGCATACTATTAAGAGTTAAAATATTAATAGCCTTATTGTGTTCCAATAATCATTGAAAGGGTTTAGCTAATGACTCTAAAGACTCTAAGGAAGTTATTGTCTCTTTAAATTGAGTACAATTTGTTGAAGAAGTAGGAAATAATAAGGACTAGCAATAGAACATAAAGATCAGAAACAATACAGGGATGAAGTGAAAAGATAGTTTAATAATTAGGACTTTAATTACAAGCAATAAGGTGAATCTTGCGCTTGTATCTTCTATGAGCTCTGGGACAAATTATTGCCCATAGCACTCGTCTCAGCAAATGCTATCTGTAGCCCAGATGAGCTTGTCAGAACGCTTGAGCAGATGTTTATGGTCCCTAGATGTATCTGTTTGGTTGTAGAAATCACCTCATGATTAGTGATGGCTAGATAAAGCAGCTGGGTGTCTCTCCCAGAAAGCAGTCACAGTACTAAGTGTTGCAGATAAAAAGACAGGTTAGGATAGTAGGCAGAGTTCAGACAACTAATTAAATATAGTGATGCAGGCACTTAAACTTGAGACCTGGAGTGCATCAGACTTCACAGACTACTCAGACTGCACAGACTGAGCAGTATAGCTAATGCTTCTAAGACCCCAGGCAAAAATTGGAATATCCAGCAGCTTGATATACCATGGGGGAGAGGAAAAGAGTCAGTAATCACACAGTGGTAACCAGTATTAGTAACAGTAAATCCTACTTAATGTCAACAGAGGAGGACTCATAGACAAAATTTTTGTCTAAAAGAGGACGGAAGAAAATATAAATGCAAGGATTAGGATGTTTATCTTAAACCATACCAGAATTTCTGGTAAAAAAGGAGCAGAATTATCATTAAATGGATCTAATGAAAAATAAGTAACTGTCATCAAGTTAAGTAGGTAATTACATAGCTTATAAGAAAAAACAAGAGCTGTAACTTTGAATTCTCCAATTTTTTTTTTCTCCCAAGGATAGCTCTGCAAAACAATTAATAAGTTTTTGCTTGCACAAGCTGCCTAGGAAACCAAATGTCTGATCTGCAAAACATGTATGACATTTACAAATGGCTGCAACCTTATTCAAACCATGAAAAGTTAAAAAGTATTGGGTTTTGTTTAGTGGAACTGAAATTCCACAGCATTGCACTGTTTCCAAATTTTTCCAGCTGTTCATTAATGAATTACTTCCTTACAAGGTTTCTGCAAACCAGCACATTAGCTAAGCGAGCTCTATGAGTCAGCAAGGGGAGCACTGGACAGTGGTTTCTAAAGCTGCTGATAAAATGTAGCTGCTACCAGGAAAACTGCTTCTACCTTCTTGAGATGTCCATATCCAATGAGCCTGGCAGCAAGGTGGGCAGCTGCATCAGAAGGGAATTGCTCTGGCCATCTGGAAAGCTTGGGAAGTGCTTGGTCAAATCTGCAGACCAGGAGAAAAAAAGACAGTGGCTAAAGAAACCTTGAAACTTCCACCTGTGAAATGCATTTAACTAAATATTGGCCTACAAACCCGGTCAAGCTCATGCCCTGACACCTGGGTATGATGCTGTCTGCCTCCCTGGGACCTCTGGAGCTTTGCTCACCAGTGCTGTGGCCTTTTTGGCTGGTTCACAGGAAGAACAGCTGTGGTGTGCACAGGATTGGAGTGACAAAAACTCAGCAGATGGGGAGCAGCAGAAATTTGTAAAATGAGTTGTAGGAACCTGGGAAAATCACTCTAAATTTATTTGAAATACTTAGGAAACTGAATGATTTGGTTTCTTGATTTCCATATGAAATATGGATATGATTTAGTATTTCCCTGAAATATTGCATTTATCAATATTTTTTTAGCCATCTCTAACCTCATGACCTATTCAAAGAAGTTAAACATTTGTGCTTGTTCCACATAAGTGGACAACAGAATAGCTCATACTTAATGTTATTATGCATTTTTAATTTACACTTTTAAATTAAAGAGCCAATTTAGTCTTGCAAGAAAAACAAACTAAAAAAATGCCAGCAAGTGTCATATAATTTGAGGCTGTAATATCCAATTGAGAAATCCAGCCCAGCTGTTAAAATTGTCAGCATCCATTCTCTTGATCTTTTTTTCCTGAACCCATGTCTTTTTCCTTGACTCTCGAGATTTCTCAGCCTGGAAAGAAGTTTTTTTCTTTCCATTGTAAAAGATCACTCTCTAGCTTTGTGGCTAAATTGGAAATCTACTTGTCTGATTTAACACTTAAAAATGTTATTGGTTTTTGTATTATTACTGACTAAAGTATTTGCTGCTCAGTTGAGGGTGGAAAATAGCTGCTCAACAATGGAACCTGGATTGATTTTCATTCATTAACTTTGAAAAGACATAAACATCATGAACAATGTATTCATTCAAAATTTATCATTTCTCCTTATGTTTCAATCATGCTTTAACAACTGATCTTATTCTTCAAGAAAATCAGTAATAAGATAATTAATTAGAAGTCTACTAAAAATGCATTGAAACTTCTTTTCAGCAGATTATTTAGCCCTGCTAAAATGAAAACATTTTAAGGATTTATGCTTAGACACAACACAATCTTCCTTGTTCATTTATATATGTACACATATGTGTGCATATGTATGGAAAAATGAAATCCAGCTCCATAGTTTCTATTTGGTGTGGTTAGCATGGACTGTAATTTATAATAATTTTATGTACACACACACACACATATATATTATATTAATTTTGAATTTATCTTTTAAAATATTTTTCAAATCCTCATATGGGGAATTCTCACAATAGTTCTTCTGATAAAATGAGAAGCTGAAGAAATGTGTTGGGAAATCCATTATCATACATACACACACTTCCTACAAAATATTTTACTATTTATCAACAAATATTGGAAGGCCACTACAATTTTTTAATTCTTAAAATGATTGTTTTTGCATCTGTCATATGGCTTGCATGAGTAGAAAAACTTCCAAATACAACAAACAACAAGTAGTGAAGTATTTCAGGTATTAATAGAGGATGGGGAGTTCTACAGAGTGAAAACTACCAAAAAGTTGATCTTCCCACATCTATGGCTGCCTTAACCCTTAGAATCCTTGGCACCCTATTATGTCTTTCTCTTGTCAACCATAAACTAGCTTCTGGTTAGTTATTTGCTCTTCAGGGACTAGCTATTTTTTCTAAAAATAAATTTAAAAAAACAAAACAAAACTCTTTTTTGTTGCAAGTTGTTTAATCAGAATTATTTGATTAGGTAGCTGACCAAGCAGGATTGAAGGAATCAGATCCATCCACACTTGTACTGTGGAGTTTTATGAAAGTCTCTAGAGATGGAAACAATATTTTCATGCTTTGCAGGTATGTAGAATTGCTTTTAGAAAACAGAAAACTAAAGAATATAGGGAACTTCTACACATATTAGGCAAAAACACTTACACAAAGTTCATGCTGTTTCTTTCTACCTTCTACACACCTAACTGCTTTCAATTACAGCTCACAAAAAAAAAATCTGTATGCTGAATCATACAACAGTGTGCAATGAAATTATTGTTAAATAATCCCATATTTCAACTATAGTTTGATGCCTTATCACATAGAAAGAACAATTTTGCATAAGTAATTAATTGATTCAGAAGCCTAGAATTTCTTTTTCAGGATGCTAGGAGGGTCACAGATTCAAATCACTTTTGGAAGATGATTAGGCAAAATCTTAGGTGAAAACTGAACTCAGTCATTCTTATGTAATACAGGTATGAAAGTTCCTGAAAGTAAAGCTGCCAAAGGTGGGGAGAGAGGGAAATTATGGCAACAGAGCAGTGAAGATTTGTTCTACTCTTTTGGCTTCTTGTTTGGAAGTACAGCTTAACTGTGTCAGAAAAGACCTTCAGGATTATTTTAACTGGAAGCTTTGCCTTTACACTGTAGTGGTAACAGTGTACGGAGAAATGATCAGCCTGGAGGAGCTCCCTTTTTGTTGATGGTAGTGAGGCGATTCAGAAATATGAATCACCCATCTGAATTTTTTATGGTTTAGTTTTTCAAAATTTCTTATCAGTGCTACAGTATATGGCTCATTTGACAAAGATGAGAGGTAGAGATTACGTGACCTGAGTAGTGCTCAGGCATTAGCATTGTTTTGACAACTCTGCAGAAGATGTTACAGCGCATAAAAGCTCTAAAATATATTGGCAACTGAAGAGAAAAGGTGCTATGACCTGTTAGCAGATGATGGCTCCTAACCCATTCCACTAAATCTTGTAGCTCAACAACTGACAGTTGAAGCCTTCTGTTGATTTTTATGAAAAATACTGCACTTTCAGAATTCATCCATTACTTATCCCTGAAGTAGCAAAAACCTTGCAATGTACTTCTGTGCTATCTTCTTCTATAAATATCTCTACAGGAAGACTATGTATGTATGAAGAAATAAATGATAAATAAATACAAATGAAGAAACTGAGATATTTTTAAAATTCTTCAAGTACTATTCTTCAAAAAAAACTTTTGGATTTTAAGAAGTTAATAGTAATGAGCTGTCTTCACAGACTTTTCCACATCTGAATCTTCCTTTTAAAGAAATTCAGGATATTGAATGCAAGTCAATTTACAGCTTCATGAAACTCTGACTCGTTGACTGTCCAGACTAAAAATGTTTGTTCAGGCAGGAAAGACTTGCCTTATTTCTACACTTCTGCAGAAAGATGCTGCTTTTTTTCCTGAAGAGATCTCAGTGTTTTGTCTTATTTTATGAAGTAATAGGGTATGAAATAATTTGTCTGGGAAAGAATTCCCTGTCTGGATCTGTTGTCTCAGGAGAGGATGGCTGTAGGACCAACCTCCCTCCTAAAAGTGAGAAGGAATTTCCCAGTACCTAAAAAAAAAATGCAAATGGGACATAAAAGACTAATCTAATTGCAATTTTTAAAATGCCCTCTGTGATTATGTGTTGTGTACATCTTCGTTCTTCATAAGTGCATTCGCATACCCTACTTAGTTTCTGTGTCAAAATTTGCAGGCATTATATCAATTTACACATACAAGACTATCTTTTATATTCAATAAGATGAAAATAAAATATAAAATTCCAGATCAGTGAAAAGAAAGACACAAATAGCATACAGTTCTGAATTCTGCCTTATTTTCTTCAAAGCTATGATTCATGAGGCTGACAAACACTCCCATCTTCTTTTTAAGTATTTTTTTTTTCTGGCCTTTCTTGACTTTTGACTAAGATTTCTTTCAAGTACAAAAATAGAAGATAAAAATACTTGAATTAGAACAGTTCCTGAATTGTTGTGTTTAGTTTTTCCTGGAAAAAATAATAAAAAAAAATCTCCTGTATAAGTTTTAAGTAAGTAGTTGGAAACTTTCCAAAGAAAATGTTATTTTTTAGAATACACTGAATTATCAAAATTTTGGATTCCATGGGAGCCTCTCAATCAGAGAAATTTTGCCTGTAGGATACAATTTCTTCTTAGAATTATTAATTAGGCAAGTAATTCAGTATTCAGGGATCATCTATAATATTTGTCACACACAGTCAAGAGTCTCTTGTAAAACTCAAGCTACAGTTTCATAACCTATCTCACCACCTTCATCAGACCAGCTAAGGTGTGCTGAAGGTATAGAGTCTTGCTCATTTCCTATTTCTGTCTGACAATAATGAAATGTGCTTCAGAGTAGACACTTCAGTTTGATGTCTCCAATGCTATATACATAGCCTTGATTTGTTTGTTTTCCTTCCAATAGGAATGGTAAATTTTTGAGATGTTTTCACCCTGTAATCAGATGTAATCATTTAAACAGTCCTAATATTCTCAGTCTCTCTCTTAGTATTTCATAGCCCTTTCCAAAATTTAAAAATAAATTCTGAGATTCTTGAAACAAGTTTGGACATTAGGGAAGCTAAAATATCCTCCTTTAATCTCATTGGCTTCTGTTTTAAAATATTGATTTGAAAATCTTTCAAAAACTTTGCAAGAATGAGTAAACCTAAAAAAAGTCCTTGCTATTTGTGTCCATAAGGCTTCAGAATTGTTTTCTGCAGTATTTTTATTCTCCTTTTTTTTTTTTTATAGAAAATGCAATAGCTTTCCTTTTCTTTTTCAAATTAAAATAGATTAACCTTTAGACACAGAGCTCTATGTAAAATCACAGAATCATAGAGCCACAAATTAGTGGTGCTGGAAGGGACATCTGAGGGTCATCCTGCCCAATTCCTCTTCTAAAGCAAGACCATGTAGAGTTGATCACCCAGGATCATGTCCAGATCGCTTTCAAATACCTCAAAGGAGGGAAACTCCACAACACCCTGGTTAACGTGTGTCAGAGACCAGTCACTGTACTTTGTGATGTTCAGAGGGAACCTCCTCTGTTTCAGTTTATGCCCTTTGCTATCACCGAATGCCACTGAAAAGAGCCTGGCTCCATCTTTTTGCACCCTCCCTCCAAATATTTATATGATCCTCCCTCCAAGCCTTCTCCAGGCTGAACAGTCCAAGCTTTCTCAATCTTTCATCATTAGAGACATGCTGCAGTACCTTAGTCATCTTAGTGGTTGGGCTCTCTCCTATGGGCCTGTCTTGTCCTGAGGAGCCAAGAACTGGACTCAGTACCCTGAGTGAGGCCTCGCTGTGCTGAGAAGAGGGAAAGCACCACCTCATTGAACCCAGTGGCAACATTTTTCCTAATGGAGACCAGGAGCCCATGAGTCTTCTTGGCTGCAAGGGTACTTTGCTTGCTCACATTCAGTGTGGTGTTCACTGGGACTTCGAGGGTTTTTTCTGACAATCTGCTTTTTCTACAACTGCCACCCAGAATATATTGGTGTATAGGGGTGTTCCTCCCTAGGTGTAGGATTTGTCTCCTTTCCCAGCTTAAAATTCACAAAGTCTGAGTTTAGAAAAAAATATATGACAAATCAAGTATCTTTTCCTGAGTCCTCCAAATAATGAAGAGACATGAATCAGAAACACCACTTGGGAAACTGATCATACACTGTACCTGGATAGACTGGGAAAGCCAGGGACAAAAGCCTGAGAAGTGTTCACCAAAAAGAAGTGGCCCTGGAAAGAGGGGACCTAGAGAAAAAGTGGTGAAGCTACTGGCTTGAGAAAAGATCCTGGAGGTGGAAGAAGTGTGTGAAATTCGGGAAGGTACGTATAGATGAATAGAGGGGGAAGATGGGGGACTCTGGATGGTAACACCTGAGACTGGTGGCTCCAAGGACTGACAATCCAAGCAAAATCCCACACAACTTTGGGACTTTAAATTGTAATGTATATTTGAACAAATTTTTTTAACGCAAAACTGAATAAAGTAAAAAAAATATAAAATAATTTAAATTATCCTTAATAGCTGATATGCTACTGAAATTCAGAAAATAAGCATTTAACCAATGATGATATAAAAAGCAGTGTTTATTTCCCTATCTTTACTGTATTGATTAATCCAGGAAATTAGTATTTCATAAAGCAGGAAACTTGTTTAAAAAATAATGACAAATGTAATTCAAATGTATTATAATGATCATTGATGACAGTAACCTGATGTGAGACCCAAAAAATGGTTTTGTAGTTTTCTTTTAATGATAACTACTAAGTAATCTAATAGTGTTGTAACCATTCACTGTCTGAAGGCATCTAAAAAATGTGGGGGTTTTGGCTTCTTTGGTTTCAGAGACCATGGCTACCTTGGTCTTTTATTGTAGCACCATGTTAGACTTCATAATATTTGTCCCTAGCAGATCTATAGCATAGCAGGTGCTGTCAACCTTCCTAAGAGAGCTCTAAAAAACTAAAATTCTCGGTGCTATTATGCAAATAAGTTATACTTCCAGATGAGATCATTGAATCATGAATGATTTAGTTTGGAAAAGATCTTTGACATCATCAAGTCCCACCATTAACCCAGCATTGCCAAGTCCACCACTGAATGTCTTTACATACCTCCAGGGATGGTGACTCAACCACTTCCCTTGGCAGCCTGTTCTAGGGCTTGGCAACCCTTTCAGTGAGGAATTTTTTTCCTAATGTCCGATCTAAACCTCCACTGGGTGCAACTTGAGGCCATTGTCTCTTGTCCTAGAAGCTGCCAAGAATTTTGTACCAGTTTAGGTGCAAAGACAGAAAATACATTCCTTGCAATGATGCAGTGTATCTTAAGGATCTCTTATCAAAATATCTGAATACTCTCTAAAAACACATCTAACCAGTTAACATGACATATTGCCTAGTGTCACTCTGCATTTCTTCTTTTTCAGCAAATAAATGTAATCTGGCAGGCTAACAGGCTATTTTACTTTTCCTGTGCTCTGTGTTTGGAAAGACTACAGCTGCATACTCCAAAATCTTCCTGGCAGATCTGTCACATAGAAAACAAAACAAAATAAAAAATCCAACCTTTTATAGTCAGTAAATGTTATCTCTGTTTTTCAATTATTATACGTCTGTCAATCGTATATTTTAGTTCTGACTTATAGCGCAACAGTTATTGATTTCAAAACCTGTATTAATATCATATCCAATCTTAACATTTAAACCCCTGTTATTTCCAGTTTGTTTTGACTGTCCTTTCTGTAGAGCAATCTAAAATGGCTTTTTATACATTATCTCTAATCTTCCTTCCCTCATTCATTTACATCTCTGTTTAAAAGAAACACTAGAAATCTTTTCTGCACTCATATAAATGTATAATCTCATCACTAGCTGCACTATACGGTTGACAATGACTGACAGAATTTATTTTCAAGTTTTACAATATATTTTTTATGGATAAGTATCTGAAAATCTTTTCAAGATGATTAGAATTAAATGATTGTTGTAAAATATCTAAGTTATTGAAAGATTTCTGTTTAATATCTTATAATTCTTCTGAGTTTAAAATTTTGTGTTTAATAGAGATATCTTTATAATGCCGTCAGATGAAGTGAAGTGGCATTTTGGAGTGAAGTGACTGGTTTTAAAGCATGTTGGTTTGATAGTCCCAGAGCACAAAATCTCCCACATCAGCAACAGAAAGCTGAACATTTTCCACAATGCTCTGTCAAGACTATAATCACTTCATTTTTCAGAGCCTGCCAGTAAAGATGCCAATTTTCCTCCTATATTGCAACAGACAATCAAGCAAGAAGAATCTCAAGCTGTAAATTGATACTGATAAGCAGAGGACATGTTTTGAAGTTGAAGGATAAAATATTTCTATCTGAATTGGTCCATCTGAATACAGTGCAAACCCTATGTTAGCCACACATATCCAGAGATTTCCATCTAGCAAAGCAAAGTCACCTCTGGAATGTGACATTCCTTAGCTTTCATTACAATATTAATTACAATTCACTGCAAGAAGGCATGTGTCACCTGGATGGTTGTATATGCTGTAGTAGCATATGCAGGCCACACAACACATACAGACTATATTCTTGGATTAGAGCTCAAATAAATCCAATCATGCTTCTCCATGCTGTAACCTCCATTATGCCATTACAGGGACATTTGCCACAACACGTATTAATTGCTGAAATACTGCTATGCATGTGCTTGCTTTTCCATTTGCATTAGATATACTTCTGAAATTGCATGCTACACCTGGCTTTCCAGGACACCTTGAGTGAACTTCAGTCACAGTAAGGGAGATACTATAATGAAAAATTTCAGGGGAAGCATAGCAAGATCTAGAAGGTTGGGTCTGTGCGGATGTTTATGCCAATTTCAGATCTCCAAAAACCTCTTGGTTGTCTCAAGAAATTGGGTGCACTGTCCCTTTACAGTTCTAGCTTCTTTTGGTAGAAAACCAAAGCATACAGAAAAACAAACAAACAAAGCAACAAACAAAAAACTAAAAGAAGAATTAGTGGTCCATTTCTCCAGTCTGTGTGGTATGAAGAAAAATATCTTAGGGTCTATTGTATAGAACTGCTATTCCATAGAGTAGTTTTGCTCCACTTGTCTCCTTGCTTGTTTCTTATTCCCTGTGTAGATTTGGAAAACACTATGATGTTAGCAACACTCCCAAAATAATTACCTGGTTTGATAAATTTGGTCAAAAGTTTTTCAGCTTTGGAAGAAATATTCTAAGACACAATTATTGAGTCAAAGGGAAATTTTGTTTTGTGTAGGCAAGCATTCACCCCTATAAAAGAGGTCAGCCCAAGTAATTCCGATTTATATCCTAGGTATTAGAAAACTTAGATGAATCATTCTAAACAATGCAAAAAAAATTATTCTAACTTTGCCAAGAACAGGTTGTTCTTATTACTAGCACTGAGCTGACATTGTTTCCAGATTGTTTGGGCTTTTTTTCCTTCCTATTTACCTAAAAACTCATTCAGCCAAAGAGTTTCTTTGACTTATTGAAGCACTACAAGAAAGAAAACCAAAAACCACTGGGAAAATGTTAAACATAAAGGAAAGTTTCAGAACATGGGTATAGAATCACTTTTGAATTTCCATGATTTTTCATGGTCTGATACTTGCAATAATTTGTCGCATTTTAACGAAACCAGGTGCTCTGGGTTGACGCTGACCAAATGCAGGCACCCATGAAAGATGCTCACTTACTTCCCTCTGCAGCTGGGCAGAGGGGAAAAAAAATTAGTGAATTTAATATTAATGGATTGAGATAAGGACCAGGAGAGATCACTCGTCAAATACTGTCAAGAGCAAAATAGACTCAACTTAGAAATATGAAGTGAATTTATTACACTAACAAAATCAGAGCAGGATAATAAGTAAAATAAAACCTTGTAAACACCTTTCCCCCACCCCTCCTTCCTTCCAGCTCTACCTCCTACAGTCCAGTTCAGTGCAGTCCAAGGAGGCAGGGAATGGGGGTTATCATAATTTCATCACCCAAGGTTTCTCCTGTTGCTCAGGGAGAGGAATCCTTCCCCTGTTGCACCGTAGGGTCCCTCCCACAGGAGAGAGTTCTCTGTGAACTTCTCCAATGTGAGTCCATCTCACAAGCAACAGTTCTCCTGAAAGAGCTCAGTGTGGGCCACTCTGGAGTGCACAGGACAGGCTGCTCCAACAGGGCAGCAGGACCCCTCTCTCCATGAGTGTCCCACAGGGTCACAGCCTCCTCCAGGCATCCACATGTTCTGGTGTGGTGCTTCTCCACAGGCCGTGGGTGGATCTCTGCATCCCCCATGGATCCCCACAGGCTGTGGGTGGATCTCTGCATCCCCCATGGATCCCCACGGGCTGCAGGTGGATCTCTGCATCCCCCATGGATCCCCACAGGCTGTGGGTGGATCTCTGCATCCCCCATGGATCCCCACGGGCTGCAGGTGGATCTCTGCATCCCCGTGGATCCCCATGGCCTGCAGGGGCACAGCTGCTTCAGCGTGGTCTGCGCCACAGCCTGCAGAGAAGTCTCGGCTCCAGTGCCTGGGGCACCTTCTGCCCCTCCTTCTCCACTGACCTTGGTGTCAGTGGAGAAGTTGTCCTTCTCACATGTTCTCACTCCACTCTTCTCTGGCTGTGATTAAAACTGGGCAGCAAATTTTTGTTTTCCTTTCTTCTTAAATCTGTTATCACAGAGGTTTTACTACCATTTCTAGTTGGCCTAGCCTCAGCCAGTGCAATGTCCATCTTTGGAGTCACCAAGAATTGGCTCTGTTGGACATGCTGAAAGTTTCTAGTATCTTCTTACAGAAGCCACCCCTGTAGCCCCCCCCACTACCAAAACCAAGCCATGCAAAACCAATACACAGAATAAAATGACCCTTGCAATAATAAATTAAATTTCTGTTACTGTTAGTGAACTCCATTTAAGGCTGTCTAGTGCTAAGTTTTTATTATGCCTGGTATTACAGCTGCAAGCAAACAAAAAAAGAACACCTTTATTTTTCCCCTCTCTCTTTTTCTTTAATTTTTTCCTATGTCTGACTACTCAAAGAACATACAGAATACAGGGCATATTCTGACACAGCTTGAATTTTTTCCTTTGGCTATTCATGCACTTTTAAGATATGGGTATTTATTTTTATAAAGTTTAATATTTCTTGTGTTTCAATTCATGTTGCTTTTAATTTGTCTTTCCTTTTCTCTGTCTCTATAAATTGCAGTTCTTCAGGTCTTTCTCTCTCATAATTGGTGATTCATCACCAATGAGAGAGCAAGAGATTCTTACTATCTATGAAATTCACCTTTTACCCATCTACACATTCTCATTAGAATTTTGCTAATTTAAAAAAAGAGGAAAATTCTATTCCAGTGAACTCCAGGAGATTTCTAGCTAGGTTGGATGAGTCCATTAGTCATATTTCCTAAAAATAATTCTTATGCAGTTCTAATGAGGCAATTAAAATTATTTTTATTAAAAAAAAAGGGAAGAAACAGATAACTGTTTGAAAGTATACTGGATTTCCATGGCAAGGCTTTGGTAGCGGGTGAGATGAAAGTTGGTTTTTGTGAGAAGCTGCTGGAAGCTTCCTTCATGTACAGCAGAGCCAGTGGCAGTTGACTCCAAGACGGATCTGCTGTCCATCAGGGATGAGGCCATCAGTGGAGGCGGTGGAGCCTCTGGGACACAGCATCTGGAGACAGAGAATATGTGAGAGAAACCGCTCTGCAGAGACCAAGATCAGTGAGAAAGGAGGGGGACAAGGTTCCCCAGGCCCTGAGCAGGGATTCCCCTCCAGCCCAATGTGCGCACCATGGAGTGGCAGCTGTGGCCCTGCAGCCCATGGACGTGCACAGTGAAGCAGAGAACCACCTGCAGCCCCTGGAGAACCCCACACCACAGCAGAAGGATGTTCCCAAAGGAGGCTGTGAACGGTGGGAAACCCACTTTGGAGCAGGCTCCTGGCAGGACGTGTGGCCCCATGGAGAGAGGAGCCCACCATGGAGCAGGTTTGCTGGTAGGACTTGTGACCCTGTGGAGGACTCGTGCTGAAGCAGTTCATAAACAAATGCAGTCCACAGGAATTGCTGACGTTGGAGAGGCTCATGGAGGACAGTCTCCCATGGATGAGGCCCTGTGCAGAACAAGAGAACAGAGGAAAAGTATTAATACAATTTGCTTGAAGCCAGTTAAAGAATCTTCCTCAAGATAAAAATAATCCATCTAATTGCTACAGCCAGTTTGCTTCAGGAATAAAGCTTCTGACAGAAAAAAACTAAAGTAATATCATAGGGTTTGTTGCTGTTTCTCTGATACAGTGGATTAAGCATTAGAGAGAAATATTTCCTTGTTTGTATATTTCAGTGAGTGTGTGGGGAGTGCTAAGGGTTTTTTATTCCCTTAAGAGTGTCTTTTACCTCTGTTTCACTGATGTTCTAGTCTTTGAGCCACACTGAGTCAAATTAAATCTAGAATATAATAGAAAATTTAATATTTATATTTTGTAAAGTGAAAAAGTTAAAACTATTAAAACTATTAAAAATAAACAGTTGTTATTAAACTCAGTGTATTTTACTATTTGCAGCATAATGAGAAAGAGGTCTTTTTAAACAAAAAAATACCAGATAATACTGAGGTGGCCCAATAATTAAAACATCTTCATTTTGCTAGTGTAAAATGGAAGCAGATCTAAAAAATATTGAAGAGTAAAAGCAAATGTATTTCATGGAATCATAGAGTAATCAAGGTTGAAAGAGACCTGCAAGATCATCAAGTCCAACCATCCACCCAGCACAACCACTGTAAACCCAGCAGTATCACCCTAAACCACTAAACCAGATGACCCAGCACCAGATCCAGACACCTCTTAAACACCTCAAGGGATGGTGGCTCCATCATCTCTCTGGGCAACCTATTCCAATGCCTGAGCACCCTAACAGTGAATTATTTTTTCTGATATCTATTCTGAATCTCCCCTGTCTCAGCTTAAGACCATTTCCTCTGGTCTTGTCACTACAGATACAGCAGTACAGACTGGCCCCCACCTCGCTACACCCTCCTTTCAGGTACTTGTAGAGCATAATGAGGTTCCTCCTGAGCATCTTCTACTCTAGACCAATGAACCCAGCTCCATCAGCTCATATGACATTTCCTAGACCTGTCACAAACCTTGTAACCTTCTTCTGGACACACTCCAGCACCTCAGTGTCCCTTTTAAATTGAGGGGTACAGAATTGAACGCAGCACTTCAGGTGTGTCCCCACCAGTGCCAAGTACAGGGGGTGATCACTTCCCTGGTCCTGCTGGCTGCACTGTTCCTGGTAGAGGATGCCATTGGCCAAGATGCCATTGGACTTCTTGGCCACCCAGACATGCTGCTGGCTCATGTACAGCTTCATTTTTCATTATGTTTTGCTTTATATGCATTTGGCATTCAACTTTGAGGATGTGTGTAAAACAATTGGCTATAATATAATTTTCCATATTTTTCTATTTAATTTGGTATTAAACAGGTTATGTAGATAATTTCAGCTTACATGCAAAACCTTAAAGTTGAAACATTGTAGTGAAACCTTTGACGCCTATTCAAAGTTTCAACATATGATATGAGAATAAATTATGAATGTGCATGAGGTAGGGGACTACGGGAAAGAATGATGAAGACTCACCATCTCTTGTCATCAAGAAATGCAATAGTCCACCATACATTTAAATTCTTGACTGTTCCAAATCCTGTATTTTCCACTTCAGGCCAGCAGTCAAACGCAGCTGTTGTATTTTCAAAAACACCATGATGACTGACAAACAGTTCCATTTGAACAAAATATAGAATGATGTATATTTATCTTTTGTACTGTTCAAGAAGTGTTTTAGCTTACTGGCTTATTGTTAAACCAACCATGATTTAATTTGTTTTCCAAGGTGAATTTGAAAACTGAGGCTAAGAATGAAACTTTTGACAAGTTTTGCCTCTAATATTTATTAATTCTATTATTCAAATTATGGGGGGAGAGGAGTATTTTATTTTATTCTAATATTTCTTATGCATAAAATCTACAGAGCTGGAGCTCTGTTTCTGATTTTATAATTTTTGACATTTGAAATGCTGAGAAGTTCAACAAGTCTTATAGAGACTTGCAAAATTTAACATGTTGAAAGAGAAAGAAGGTTGGTGCTCATCCAGGATAGGATGGACATGCACATGGACATAATTTTAAATGCATATTTAATGAATATATCAAACTGCATTTTATCCTGAAATCCTCGTATAGCAGAAATTAGTCCTCTAGTTTTCTTTAATTTTGCCAGAACTTTTAGAAACCTAAGGACATAATGACAGTTTTGGTCTAATTTTCTTAGTTTATATATAGACAAAGCTGGAAGGAAACTCCAAATTATTAAACAGTTCCATATTACCCATTGTGCTTTATAATAACACACAGAAAAACTGTCATACAGTAAATAGTGTCATACAGTAAAATACGTTTCTTCCCCATAACTCAGAATCTGCAACTGAAGTAAAAGGGAGTTCCTACTATAGGGTTTCTCAGATTTTATACTTAACCCAGTAAACAGATATTTTTTGATTTTTTTTCACTTGAAATTTATTGGCAAAATAGCCATGTTTGACATGCCTGAACATTTCTATACCTGTTCATCACAAGCAACACACAAGAGTCGCTGAAGGACTGAGAAAATTCAATATTCAAATTTATAGGTAAATATTACATTAGGAAACATATATAGAGAAGTAGTTGATAAAGGTTTCAGATGTCTATAAGATATTGAAACTCATGATAGTTCAAGGAATTTTTTCAGAGTTGGGTGATCTAATTTCATTTAGTTCTCCAGTGTTGCTGCATTGAGTGCTTCAGTTTGGTTTATTTCTAATCATAAGAGCTTTTTTTTCTTTCCCTGAAAACTCTGTCAGGATTTGATATATTTTTATGAGAATTTAAGCTTTCTATTTCAAACCCAGTACATTTCTAGCCCCTTCGGGCAAACTTGAAAAGTAAACATCAGTGCATCTAGCAGTTTAAAACATAATATGTAAATAAAAGAAACCTCTCACATACATGATTTTTCATTTGTTCAACTTCTAGTTTTCCAATATTAGGGATTCATAAAGATTTGGATTTTTCTCTTTCTTCACTGGTCCAAATATAATGATAAACCTACTTCTGGGAAGTGGAGACTTTCATACATCTCCCACAGGGTCTCACTTCATTCTGCCTTGAAAAAGTTTCTTCAAAACCAACACAAAAAATTATAGAATCTTCATTATAATGTTCTCATTCCTCTTTTGTGTCAGTTAAATATAGCTATGCTCCTTCAAAGGGAAAGTAAGTGAACTTAAGTGACTGTATAACTGAAAGTTCCTTATTTATGAATGTGAAAGACCAATCCTCAAAAATGCAAAAAATGTTACCTCTTTCAATTATTTTATTCAATACATTAAAAGAGACAATAAGCAAAAGAAATCTTTTCAACTAGAAATATTTCAAGCATGTAACAGCTGACTAGGGTTTTGGAAAAATATTCAGTTCAATATTGCTTTGACATGGACAATTACAGTCCTATATCAAAAACATCTTGTTGATGTCATCTCATGTATTTCAAAAGAAATGAGACCACCCATGTACAGAACCATAAAATAAAATTGTGATTTTATTCAGTGTTTGACATAAGGCAGCTTTAAATGAGGGGTTTTTTGGGTTTTTTGCTGGTTTGACCAGGGGTTTTGGATTATTTGTTTGTTTTAAGAACTTATGGTGATAACCATTTATACACAATACCTATGGTATTGTGGAAAGGAGAATCCCTATCTGGTGTTCTTTGCAATAGTACAGGATGTGATATATGAACAAGGCTACCTATTGAACCAAAGATTTCAATCTACTTTTCACTTCAATACCTGAAAGTTCTTCTGTAAGCCCTGTGAGTACAATAGACAATAGAAGACCTTCTTTTTTGACAACAGAAGATGAGGATATTCCATCTTTAGTTATGTTCCATTCTTTAAACCTCAGATTCAGATGTCTATGCAAGAAATACTTTTTCCTTATTCTTCCATTCATTGCCTGTTAAGTTAAGTTTTATGAGATATAAACACAGAAAACTTGACAAGGAAGCTATGAATGGCTAGTTTTTTGAATGGAAGGCTAAATTCTGTTTTAGAAGTATTTTAATTTTTGGCAGTTATTAATTTTACTTTCTACTGCAGAAATAAAATTATAGAATTAAGTTGTAAATAGGAGGAAGTGCATAGGAAATCTTATCAAATATGTATAACAAATCCTAGAGCCATGGTAACTAAGCCTCTTAGTCTAATCTTTCCATAAGAAGTAATATTCTCCAAAGCAACTGTTGCTCAGTAGAAAAGGCAATGTTAAATATAGAAGTACATAGCTTTGTTTACATGTTGACAGTAGTTTTTAAACCCAAATCTCCTCAGCCATGCACATGCCCCTTGTCTTATTTATTTCCTTATCAATTATTTATTTATTTATTTATTTATTTATGGCAATATGCAGATTTATTAATTTCAGTAGAAGTGATTACAAGCACAGTTAAATACTTGATCTCAGATATCTAAAGGATTTTTGCCTTAATTTGAGAAGGATTTCTCTACTTTTGTTTACACTGTTCTCAAAGCAGAGCAACAAATTTTTTTTTTCTGAAGAGAATGGTTCAAAAATTTACAAAATTAAACCCAGTATAAAAGAAAATAAATCAACACTATCCTTCTGTTACAGTTTTAATATTGGCTTTTTTGTGGTTTTTTTAATAGTAGGGTTATCTAATATTATCTAAGCTATTATCTAATCTATCTAAGCATTATCTAATCTAACACTTGAGAGTTGCAAAATTATGTGTGAAACTTCTCATCTTTCATATAACATGCACCATAAAAAAGACATATTAGACACAGAAATAAATTCAGTACTTACATCTTGATAACTACTAATTTTAATACACATTTAATCAAATTATAAATAATGTTCTTAATTTTTTAATCTTTTTTGATCTCATTTATTGGGAAAAAATTTGTTTTTTTCTCTTACTGTCTTTGATTGCAAAATCTTTTTTCTTTTGTAGTAGGACATAAATTAATGACCTTATTGGCTGCATGTGGTGACAATACCATGTGGTTATTTCAAAAACATGGTTAATAAAATCACCAGATAAAGCAATTTATCAGTAGGGTATTGTGTTCTTGGTTAATCAGTTATTTGTTTCCTACTGTCATAGCAATAGTTTACAGATGATTGTTGCATTATTTCTTTCACAGCCTTTACTGGGGACAAATGTCACTTCTGAAGCAAATACAGGAAAAATTGCAAAATATGCTTATATCACTTATGAGTTCCCTGTACATAAGGAGATTTGATTATTTCTTTTTTCTAGACTCAAGTACAAGTACTCTACTCATTAGTCAAGGATAAAATGTGATGTGAAAGATGGTATGTCTAATTGTGAGAACTTCCTTGGGGATCTGAAATGAAGTCAGACATCTTAGGCTGAATTTTCCCAAAGTCTTACGTATTTTTTGTCATTTATGGTTTGGAAAAAGAGAGCAGGAACTCTATCTTTTTCATCTATATTTTAATCACTGAAAGCAAATTCAATAAATCATATTGTGCTATTCTTAGAACTAGTTGGTCTTGAGTTCTCATTAATATGTTTCCTTTTTCTCTCATTTCTCATTTTGTTATTTATTTATTTATTTTAAATTTGCTTGAGGTGCTAGGATTGCATGGAGTGTATTTGCCATCACTTTGGAATGTGTTCATTAGTGTGCAGCTGTGATATTTTATTGTAAGAGTTCATTTCCAGTTCTTATTCTTTCATAGGACATAAGGACTATTTATTTTTATGCAACTTGGTTGTGTATATAGGCCAAGACTTTCTTTTTCTTTATTCAAATTTAGTTTTCTTTTTTGGCAATTTGATTTGACTTGTGGTTAAAGCATGTTTTCCTGCTTAGTTATCAACTATGATTTGCTTATTCCTTCTTCTGCATTAGCCTGACCTTAGAGACTATTCCACTTACTTTTACCCTCACACATGAAAACTATAATATCATTATTTATTCTTTAAAGCCTTGCACACTGACAGAGTGGAAATTTAGCCATTAAGATAGGAAAAAAGAGAAGAAAATTAACATTTCCCCAGTTCCCCAAAATGTAAGCTTATAAAATTCATTTTGCAGAATTAAGGTGGTATGATTCTAGCACATGATCTTCTATGACATTTCAAGTAAAACTAACATTTCAACAGGGTTTTAAAGCTTTTTTACCTTGCATTTTAAATAGAGCTATCATGTGTATCTGTCCTTAATAACAAGTCTATTCCCACTGCTGAGTCACATGATAAAAACTGCACAATATGAAACACTTAATGAAAAACATATTACTTCAAATTTCAAGAAAAGGTCATTCAGTTTATTTGAAGGAGTGAAGACACATGATTTTCCTTCAATATGTTCCCATCTTGCCCTTTTAATGACCTGAGAAGAAAAGTAAGATTCTTCTTCAGAAAAGTATAGTTAAAGTCTGTAAATAGATCTTACCTTCCACTTATAACAGGTTTTAAATGAGGAAGACTGCAATACCAGCAGATTTTCTATTTTTTTTTCAATGAATAGTAATAACCCTGTGAACCTAATTCTGTCCCTATGTATACAGCTGCAACTTTTTGTATGTAAAAGCATATAAATCAAAAGGACAAGATATATTCAACCTCAATTTGGAACACAACCAAATACAGAGATAAAAAATAACTTCTTCAAAACTCTACATTTCCTGTACTTGATATCTAAAATAGACAGACTAAAATAATTTAGTCTACTATTTCCAAACTATGAAAGTAACACAAGTAATAATCTGTCATGAAGAGAATGACCTACTAGGATGTCCAAGAAGTATAGAAAAGACCCAAAAGTGATACCTGAAATTAGACATTACTAGTTACACATTTTCATTTTGAATTTATTCCATAATATGTTTCTCTTATTATGAAGGATGAAGAGAAAAAAGTTAAAATTTTATGTATTCAAATAGTGTAAAGAATAAATATGCACAAAGTAGGCAACTAATCTTTCATTTTTTATTTGGAGTTCTTCAAATCATTCCAGGGATGAAGTAAGGTAAAACAATCTAAACCTTCAATAGAGGTTATTATTTTCTTTCTCAGATTCCAGATGAAAGGCACTAGGATGCCCACAGACTTCAGAGGTTTTAAGAAAAACTAAATAACAACTCAGAACAAAACAAAAAGCAAACAACTCCAACTAATCTATCAGAAAAGTGTATAATAAGACCTCCTGATATCCTCTACTTCTTAGATTTATCTTTCTAGGTCTGTGCATCTCCACTGACTTACCTGAGTGTCGCCGGTTGGCCACAAGGTTTTCGGGGTGAAGGAAGAGACGAGATGGGCTCCATGATCAGAAGGCCTGATTTATTAAGTTATGATATAAACATCTATTATAACTATACTAAAAAGAAAAAGAAAGGGAGAGTTTCCAGAAGCTGCTAACTACCTAAGAATAGAAAGTAAAGAATGAATAACAAACCTTGCTCTCTCGGACTGTGTCCGAGAGAGCTCAGTTCCGGATTGGCCATTACCTCCAAACACTCAATCTGGGCCAATCCCGAACTGACCTGCTGCATTCCACAGAAGCAGATAACCTATTGTTTATGTCTGGTTGCTGAACTTCTCAGCTTCAGCAAGAAAATCCTAAGAGAGGATTTTTCATAAAAGAAATGTCTGTGACACCTGAGGTTGCTTCAGACTGTTCTTGGCTGCAGTGCTAAGGTCTGAGCAAACCCCAGGGGGCACAGGGAGCTGTTGCCTTCTCTCTCGTAGCAGCACCTTGGTTCTCAGGGGAAGGAGGGATCAGCAATCAGCAATACTGAATGCTTTTCTACAGATTCAGGGGTGGCTGTATGTGCAAGATATCACCCAGGAAAAATCTACCGCTTTACTGACCTGAGGGCAAGACTGGGAGAACCCAGCCAGGATGACAAAATGACACCCATCTTGCCAACTCCATAGAGTCTGTTATTAAACACAAGTTTTTACCTGTTTATTATATATGGCAATAGTTTGTTTTTAATCTTCAGACTCATTCCTTTTTTATAAGGAATTTCTTTTATCGATGCAATTTATCAACAAGACTTGTAATAAACATTTTCTTATTTGCATTATATGCTTAAATTGAAAAACTCTGAAATATGACCAGCCACTGAAATGAAATAAATATAGTCATCTTGCACCATGGTGCAAAATATAGTTCAGTTGTTGATGGTGGGGGGAGGATTGCTGTATTTTTCAGAAAAAACTCATTGGCAATGTATAAAAATTTGTCAGTAGTTTAAGATTATAAATGAGGTATGTTGTTTGATAAAATAATAGGAAAACACTCCTGTGTTTCAGGAGGTTCTACCTGAATATGAGGAAGACCTTCTTTATTGTGCAGGTGACCACACACTGGAAGAGATTGCCCAGAGGGGTTGCGGATCTCTTTCTCTCTCGCTTTCCCTGGAGGTATTCAAGATCTGTCTGGACAAAATCTTGTGGAATATACTCTAGGAGAGGTTGGACCTGATGACCCACACTGGTCTCTTCCAATTTTAACCACTGATTTGCTTCTACAGAAAGGCCCATTTTGATCCAAATTCTTTGAGACCATTTCCATAAGATTTTTTCATTCTTAGTAAAAATTTTTCAGGTTTATGTCAAAGTAGATTAATATTTCTAATTGCTTTTTGTAAAAAAAAACCCTCTATTTTTGTTTGTGTCCTCTCAGATCCAGAGTCTTTCAGGGAAAAGAAGAATGGATATGAGAATGTCTCTCTCAAAGATACACCAATTTAACATATGGATAAGTCTGTACAAACATCTCTCCCTTTACTTCATATTTTATGTTGATGCCTAAAGATATTCTGCATGTTTTTCAGGGCAGCCATCCATTCTAATCCTTCATTTTAAGCTAATAATTTTTTTATCCATTATTTTTATTACCATAAAATTTGTTTCTCAGATCTGTGTTTTCTCACTATAACAACAAGAACAAAAATATTACCTCCTCCAGGCTTATACTATCAGATTTTCCATGGAATTATTGAAATACCATAAATTATTATAAACAGACTTAGCATTATTCATAATTCATTATTCATAGTTCATAATTTTTCTGTCTGTTTAAAGAACAGTCAACTTCAGATCTAATTCTATGCCATTGATCAACATTAGCCAATTAGATATAGCAAAATTAAAAAAGAAAAAGAAAAAAATAATCAGTATCAGAACACTGATTTTATCCTTTATTGTAAAGACACAGGTAAAAATACTCATGAAATTTTTGAAGAAATTGTTTGGTTGAGTTTTCTTTCGTTGCTTTTTGCTTTGTGGCTTTTTTTTTTTGCTAATGGAAGTCTAACTTTGCATAAATATCAATATTCCCCAACAAAGTATATTTTTATGTTTGAGATGTTTTTTAATAGAATGAAGAGAGAAAATTGAAAACAGGAAATGTCTGTTTATGACTGAATAACATATATTTTGGATGAACATGAAATACAATCTCTTTGGAGACAGGTGAAAAATTACCTCAGCGCAAATAGAGCTGATGTAAATTTTTGCTTTTGATTGATGAAAAGCTCAAGTAATCTTTACTCAATTCTAAACTGGAAGTCATTTAAGTCCATCTGCTCTGCCAGTTTTATTTTGCCAGAAAAATAGTGATCAGGAAACAAGCAAAAGTAACAGCTCTTACAGGTACTCCTGGGCTGCCTGTGTTAAGGCTGATAATCCATGACTGCTGAAATGTTTTCACCTGAACAGATTGCTGCTTTAATTTCTTTTATTACTTTATTATAAAACGAGTTGTCTGTTTTCTGAGCCAAGCATAATCTGTTTGTTTAGTTTTAAGTAGTACTAAGCCAACATTTCTAAAGATGTTAAACTTAATTAGTGTCGTTATATTACTGACATAGATAACATCTCTTCTTTATCTAATTTCCTCTGAGTTATTTAGAGAACATTGAAAATAATAACTCTTCTTGTTTACTTTGGTCTCTGCTGTTTCAATCAACTACATAGCAAGAAGAAAAGATATCACTTTGTGATCTGGAATGTTCAAGAAAAATGTGTCAAGTTGTTTTGAGGAAAATATAATATTTATTCAGCTGTTTTAAGATACTTCATGTTACTGAAATAGACTTTGCTCTATATAAAGTATAGTATTGCCATGATACAGAATTCTAGGATATTCAAATAGAATGTGATTCAATTAGATTATCTATGTAAGCATGATATATGCACTGAAAACCAAACTCTTTATGTTTGCATGAATACTCCTGTTATTTTAGAACAGTCTGTTACTTATTCTGTTTCTCTTAGGACCACACATGACCATATCATCAAATCTAATTTAAGATTAAATTCCATAATTTTTAATAATTTTAAAACTCTCTCCATATCTTGGCACAAAAATTTGCTTGCCATAAACCCTTTAGTTCATTGTTTCCATGAAGGATTTATTGGACTTTTTTACATAGTGCTTAAATTTAAATTATGATTAGATTGCTTACTTACACACACATAAAAATACAAATCAACCAGAGATGGTAGAAAACGTTGCCACCTCCAAATTAATGATAAATTACTCTAAAAGTAAATAAGATTTTTTTATATTTAAAATGAAATAAAGAAATATTTTGTTTACAAACCACTACATCTATTTCTACGAGAAGTTCTATTATTCTTTTTACCTAAATCACTTAGAAGAAAAAGTGATTAGTGAGTATTGAAATTTGCTGGTGTAGTGTGTTTCAGAAGAACCAAAACACAAGATCTGGAAGAATTTCATAATATTGGGGGACAGGTGAATCAATTAAAAATAAATTTTGTGGGGCAGGGGAGGGGAATGGGACAATCACACAAACTCACTAATCTCTATTTTTCAACAAAGTAATTGTGCATATGCACAAAGAGAGTTTCTAAACCATTGCTAGTTAGAAAAACTAGCATCATGACTTTCTGAATATATGTATAGTCAAACATGGCTGAAGATCAAAAAGAGAAACATATAAATTACTAAGAAATTAACTGTGAATAAAATAAACTATGTAAATCTATGTAAATCACCCACACCCCAAATTTTTAATTTTTTTTGGCCTTGTGCTCTTGAAAGGAGTTAACAGTATTGATTTGTAGAAATAATCAAAGAAAGAAAAAAATAAGTGACTTGAAATATGAAATAACTGCAATGAAAAAATAAACTAAAAATGAAGTAAAGGTTAAGCTACACATCTAAAAAATCATTAATTGTATGGAGATAGTGAATAGAGAAATGATTACTCTTTGACAAAAAAATGTTGGGCACCCCGTGGAATAATCAAACAAAAAAATTTATTCACACAGTACATAATTAAAGAAGGAGATTCAGGCCCAGAATCTCTTATTGAAGCCTGAAATTTTGATTAGGCCACTGATTAGACCAATTCATAGAAAATAGGTATATCAATTCATCATTCTGGGATGCCTGCAATCTCCTGTTGAAGAAGATTGTGAGACTATGGAGTGTGTGCCAGTGAGTGCCAACTACCACCCTATATTTAAATTGGTTTTTATGTTCTTTTCCCAGGGACCTGGTAAGACATAAGTTCTTTTTGTTTTCATTGGAGAAAAGATAGTCCTAGACATTTAAAATAATGTAGAATGTGTCCTAAGTTGCACGTAGTCTTGACTCCTTGGAAATTATTCATAAAATATATTTCTACCCAGCTCAATTGAACTGTTTTTCAAAGATGGATCTTACACTGGGAACACTGGGATTCTCCCTCATTAGAACTTTAAAAGATGTATTCACAGAAAAACTTTTCAGAAATATTTTTCCCTGGGCAAAGCATGGATAATAGGAGTGCATGTGCCAGTATTAAATTTGACACCAAGCATCTCCTCAAAGCAGAAAACATTCCAACTGCAGCTGGTCTCCTTATTCAGACTTGGTGGGGGAGTTACTTGCTCAGAAGCTACTTAGCTCCTTGGCTATTTTTTAGGGTGCATAATGTAAATTTTGCTCAATCAGGCATGAACTAGATCCTTCTACTGGTTTGGATGTTGCAAGACTTCAATACATTCAGTAAATGTATTATTGTATGAATTAAGAATTATAATGATTGATATTTAACCTTGTATATCATAGTAAATTAGTTCTTTTTCTGAGCTATGAAAGTTTTTAAATTTATAAAAGCAAAAAGAAAGTTAAAACATCATATAAGAGTAAGGGCTCAACATAAAAAGTAAAAAAAAAAAAGTTTTTATGGCAGTAAAGACTGATCACCTCATGCACACTTGTAATGTACCTTCTTATGGTATTTCACCTGTATTTCATCTAGTAATCTCGAGTGCTATAGCACTGCCAGATTTACTAGGCAACAAAATCTAAACGGCTTATTTTTGGGTTTTTTTAAGTAAAGATAACTAATTTCATTATTAATAAACCACCGTCCTACCAGGAGAGAGGGTTTTGGAAGAGTCAATAGCCTAACTTCCCTGTTGCTGTTTTTCATCATGGTGTTTTTCATCATTTACTATGCTTTTGTAAAAACAATGATTTTGTGGGAAAAATGCCCTTGAAAGGTTAGAAGGTGGAAGATAACTACCTGCTTGTAATATCCAGCACAAATAGCTTGATTTCTTTGCAACAACCTGGTCCACTTACCATCTGGTAATCTTACAAGCAGAGTCCAAGACAAAATCTGTAGCACACATGTTGTTTTTAGATGAAATACCTTTGTCCTTTTTTCTGTTAACTGCCACAAAGATGCAGCATCCGTTCCTTCAAACTCGTCATCAAAATTTTCCTGTGGTGACCTTTAAAAGAGATCTTGACAAAGGTGAGGTGATCTAAATGCTCAGACTGCTTCCTGACATTCTGATAAATATTATCTCACTGTCCCACTGCAGTCCATTCTATTGTCTTTGTTATCCTCTCATAAACTTATTGCTAGAGCTCTTTTACATTATTATGTAACTGTCTTTGACAAAGTAGTTTCTGTTCAGATGGCCTGGTTTCCATTGTTATAAAGCAAAAACTAAATTTAGACACCTTCAAAGTTTTAGGAAAATAATCTGAACAGGCTCGGTGCAGAGTTTTTCTAAATAGAACCTGGCCAGCTAAAGGTGATCAGCTATTAATTTATTATTATTTTTTTATCAGAAGAAGAGAACTCTTTCTTATAAAAAAGTCTCAAACACAAAAAGGAAATAACTGGTTTTGAACACCATACCATTTACACAAAACAGTTAAAAGCAGTTCTGACTAGTGTTTCAATCAACCTCAATATTCAAGCTTGAAATTTGTTTAAAAAAGCAGTCTGCTAGGTTTATATTGTCAAAATGATTATGTAGATAACTTTAGATATTTTGTTTCGTTTTGTTTCCACTTTTCAAAGATTCTACCAATAAAACTACAGACCAAGAAGTTTAATGCCAAATGTGTAGGAATCCATAAAGTTAGAGGGTTTCAGGTTTGTGGGAAAACAGACAGGCCTCAGTGCAGCAGAGCTATGGATATTGCTGATGCATCTTGTTAAGCTGTAGCAAAGACATGAGGAATAGAACAATAGAGCTATGTATTAGCGATTCGGAATAACTTTCTAAGTTGCAAAAAGTTTCTATAGCAAGGTTGAAATTATGAATAGAGTTTTATGCTTTGTGTTCTTATAAATGAACAAGCAAGTATTGTTTTAACCCCAGCTACATGTGTTTATGTTGATTGGATAGAATCACTGTCAATATGCTTTCTCTCTGTGTAATTGGCTAAGATGAGTATTTGGTGACTTGTAACAAGTGAGTTTCTTTGGCTTGCTGCCTAGATGCGAACTGTCAGGATCTTTGCATAGACAAAACTATGTATTATAAAGATTCTAGAAAATAAACGGTTCCGACACATCCACAGTAGTCCCGTCCCGTTCGTGCTTGTATATAAACTGCCGGCGCAAAATGATCTTATATTGTTTTGCTAATAGTATCAAAAAATTAATTACTTTCACTCATTTTATGTATGTGGAATGCTTTACCTTGCTTGGTTGCCAGGTGCTCACCAAGCCACACCTCCACCTTCTGAGAGATTGCATTGTTAATGCTTAATGAGTCAAAGCAATTGTGGAGGTGCCAGGGAGCTTTGCTGAGGCCAGGTTTGCCTCCCTGAGGGGTAAGAGGTAAATTTTTGGATGTGGTGGCAATTTTCACAAGACAGAAGGGGCCATCTTTGACACTGACAAGAGGCAAACCCTGCAGAGTGGGACGGCACATTTTATCATGGTGGTTGTCTTCCCCTACACAAGCGCTCAGATGTAAAATTCCTCCTCTCTCCTCCCAGGGGAAGGTTTGATAGGGCATAAATGACTCAACTGCTGATGTGAGGCAGCTCTGATGTCTTAAAAGTTGTCAAAAAACGTTAAAGTCCCCTAAAATGCCCTCAGGCTCTTTCCTGAGGCCTTCCACCTGAGGATTGCACATGATCCAAGTGTTGCAACAGATCCAGAATCTATTGCAAAAGACAGTGCAAAACCCCCCTGCCCTTAGGGGAGGTGCCTGGGCATTCCTACCTATCCTGAATGTGAAACAAGAAACCTCTTTTGTTGCTAATAAAGCTTATAATAAAAAACATTGAGAATATTTGCATATTCCACAGGTTTTACTCTAGTTATCTTTTTTCCCCTCAATGAGCTTCATCTTGAAGTTTGAGATAATGTCTCAAAAATTACACAAAATTTGCTTAATAGGTGATCAAATTTCATTTGTTGGGAAAGTTAGTATCCTGGTTTAATACACAGTTGGCTTGAAATATTTTAACTTCCAGTTTGTTTATGCATAGCTTATAATTCTGTCAAAGATTTCAACTGCTTCAGTAAGAAAGGAAATTTCTCTCCTTTTATTACAAATCCTGGATATCTTGCTGATATGCGCACATGTATTTATATAATGATACATTGTCTCATAACATCTGAAAGCATCTGAGGCACTAATACATTTTACAGTAATCCAAGTCATGCATTATTTCTCTTGTAGTGCTAGGTCATCCTGCTAGGTGAAACTTAACAATGCAAGTTCATTTTTATCAGCTTATTTCTATTCATTTTTATTCCTGTAATGTAGCAAGCTATCAACTGTTTCTCAAATAGGAGAATTGCATTCTCTTGAATTAGTTAGAAAATACATAAAAAGAAATACATTAAATTAACTCAAACACTACAGTACAAGTTTAACAATGAATAACATCCAAAGCAATAATAGTTTGTATGGCATCATTTACATAAGATTTGTAGTTAAGGGTCTTCCAGGGCTACATAACCACTTTGTGGAAAAATTGTCAATACAACTTGTGTATAATACAAGCTGTATTATAAAATTAATCATATTTTTGAAAACCTGAAAGACATTTCATTAAATATTTTTATCCTGTAATACATGAAATGGTTGGTTTTAGGGGTTTCATGCAAATATGAGTAGCTTTGCATGTATACATGTGCATTTTTTGTCTTGATATTAAAAGAAATAGAACAGGTTATTTTTGCAAATTGTTTAAACATTCATAATTATCATTACACTTCATTTAGATAAACTGATCCATCATGGCCAGAGCACTAAGTTGCCTTATGGTGCCCTAGGGAAAAATTTTATTTACCTAATTATTCATTTGTTTGAAGGAAGAGGGAGAGAAGGACCACTTATTTACTCTCTTTACCTTTTTTTTTTCCTATGTACTGTAAGCACACAAAGATACAAGCAAGCTGTGTTTTCATAAAGCCAACAAATGAGACTCCATGTTTTTTCAACTTTCCTTTTTCTGTTTTGTAATTGGCTGTAGGCCTTCTTCAGTGTTCCAAATTTGAATGGTACCTCTGCAGTACACAGGGAAGTTTAATGAAGGACTGCACTCATCTAGAGCTGTTAGGTATGGGGATGTCAGATGTGAGAACAGAGTATGAATGACAAAGATGAGGAGTATGTTCTAAGATGTGGGAGAAGATGAAAGCCCTTGACCACTGCTGTTCCATGTCTGATATAGAGACCAGACACGAGTCTGATCCAAAATATTAGCAAAATAAATGCTAAGGCCAAAATGGGGGCCAGTAATTTGATTTTATACTAAAATCTTTCAGAAATCTTATAATTTTACGGTGCTATATGTTCTCTAGTTGCTAAATTTCCCAAAACTGTCGGGGGAATGATTTTTTAAATTAATGTCTTATCTCTAAGAACCACTGTATTTAAGTCGATCAACCCTTGGAATGTTTCCAAAAAGCAGTTTTGGAAATTATTTTTCAGGCTTCTGTTTTTGGAATGCAAGTTCAGTGTCCTTAATGAAGTTTGGTCCTTCCTACTTTCTCAGGTAACCTTGGGAGGGAGGTAGTTTCTCAAAACAATGTTTGTGTATGTGATCTTGTGGCAGAAATTTTATTTCTTTCTTGGATGTGCCTGTATAATCCATCCATTCATGTAATTTAAAGAAGATCAAAAGCCTTCCCACATTTAGATTTCTCAAAGTATCTTCTCTGCTCCAGTCCTGAGAGAACCTCTTTCATGTTGGATGAGCTGTTTCTCTCCATAGTCTCACTCCCCTGTTCAGCTGCAGTTGCACCAGTTCTGTTTGCACAGAGTTTTTTAATTATTATATATATGTGACCCCAGAGGTACTACTACCAATGATGATGGGCTTGACCTTGGAGAGTGGCAGGTCAGTCTTGGTGTCAGCTGGCATTGGGTCTACTGGACATGGGGAAAGCTTCCAGCAGCTTTCACAGAAGTCAACCCTTGTAGCTCCCTCCTGCTACCAAACCCTTACTACTCAAAAAAAATATATGTATTTTATATGCAATTACAAATAAATGCAGTGGAAAATACCTTTCGGGGGGATATCAATTTAAATTTTGAAGTAACATTGGAAACAATGCAAAGCTAGAAGTTTGAAACTGAGAACTATAAAATTAGTATGAATAACAGGCAAAATTTGTATTTAACTGCTTCTTTGGCTCTACAATTTAGACATTTCTTTTTCTATACCTATTTTTGCTATGTTTAATTTCAAATTAAACAGGTAAATGAGCAGTATTTCTTGTCTTATGAGCAGTATTTCTTCTTACTCAGCAGCCGAAGGAAAAAGTACTTTGTATTAAATCAGAATTTCTTACTTCCATATTTTTTGCTGAAAGAGAAGGTTAAACCATCTCCACAATGACCCAATCCTTTTGATAAGTTTGTTTTGTAAAAGATGACCACTACTTCATGACACAAAGCAGAAAAAAATAAGTAAAAAATTAAGAATGACAAGAGAATTAGCCTTTAATTCAAAGCGGAGCAAATTTGGGGAATATAGCATCAACTATATCTAAAGAAAATGGAATTCAAATTGAAATATATAACACATAATGACATATACTATGAAGCAAGGATTTTTGGAGTTCAATTAACAGCAAGAACACAGATATAAGCAAACCTCGTAGACTATTCTAGATTTGTGTTTTGATTGTAAGAGTTGGCTTACTTTACGATTCCTATTGTTGCAGCAGAAGAAGGAATCAGAATACTTAACTTTGAAAACACTATTTAAATGTGATATCTATGCTTTTATCAATGAGCCTTTGCCATTCTATTGGCATTTCTTTTGCCACTGACATTTTGGTTGGTTTGTTGTTTTTTTTTTTAATAAGCTCCATATTAACTTATAGATATTTCCTGAATATGCTTTTGCTACAAAAATATAACTCACTCATTAGCTCATCTGCTAGCAAAATCTAGAGTGAGTAGAAGTCCATCTGTTCTTTGTTCAGATACAATGGCTCTTTGAAGACCTTGGCCTCAGCCAATGCTAATCTGTTTCTAGAATTACTATTTGGTACAGATGAAATAGCTTGGAAATCACAGAAAAACTTCCATGGTGTGTCAGGATGCATTTAGCTAGAAGACACTTAATGTCATATTCTCATTCAACACTTTCTTATAGGGATCAGAATATATTTGCAGATGAAACAAGGATAGTGTGTCCAAAACCATTGTAGATAGGACTATTAATTGTAAAGCTGAAACAGGAAAAAAAAAAGTCTCCACATTTTAAAAAACAATTTATCTGTTATATATATATATATATACACACACACATACATTTATTCATATATTCATAATTGTGTTATTTTTGGCTGCATATTATGTCAATTAAAATTTTTGAGTAAAACAGTGTTCTCAATTCTCGATAATTCCTGCATTGCCTTGCTAGTAATGGAAGTGCCTCTTTCTTACCTTGGGTTGCATGACTGTGAGCTCCTACTTATGCATTATGTGACAGGAAAGATGTAAACTTGAAACAAATTTGAATATAAGCATTTCTGACAAAGTGGCCACTTCTTTTCTAATAAAACAATTAATTGTTTTTCCCCTTGACATTATGAAAATTCTAAGTGTACACATGTACAGGCATACATCATGCTGTTTAAACTGGTAATGGTTGCAACCTGCAAACTTAAATGTTAAGAATACTTACATAGTCACACTTAGATTCTACTGCTGGACTTCTCAAATATCAAGTATTCATTGCAGAACGCAACTTTCACTTTAACTGAGACTTGTTAAACATTGTGTCAATTAGGAATGAATTCAAATCTCTCTATTTAGACTCTCAGTGAATACTCATTTTCAACTGAGCACTATAAACTCTTCTGGGTAATGAAACTGTTTATTTAAATAACATGAAAGAATAAACGGAATTCAGAACATAAATAAAGTGGAGCAGGAGAATCAAACCTAATGTTGGATGATATGTATCTTCAGTTCTGAAGAGACACAAAATGCATATTATTGAATCACTTCCTTACTGTAGCAGATGCCTTATCAACCCTAAAATCACAAGCCAAACAAGATTAAAATGACAAGTGGTTATTATTTATTGAAGGTCCTCCAGGTGCATTTGTGGCAGAATGCACACAAGATATAGGGTTTAGACATTTTTTTGTTTAGCAAATTAGGGTAATTGACAAGAATCCCCAATTAGAAGTACAGTTTTTGAAGTATTTCCCTCTCTTGATTCGGCCCCCTACTGACGCTGCACTCCTTGCTCCTAGCCCCGCATTGTTTATGTCTAAATACATGGGAAAGTGGAATGTCCTTGGTTCACTGAAAAAGCAAGATTAGAATAGGATTCCAGGAATGCATTTGTCTAAAAAAATACTCGAGTTAGCTAGGAAACTATATAACTACACAATAATAATTTTCAGAGCTATGAATATTTGAAAAATAAATAAAAAGCAAAAATCTCTTGGCATCATAGACATCTTCAGGAAAGCAGACAACTATTTTTACTTTTTTTTTCTTTCTCTATTAATACCACTAAAGCCATTTGCATGTGTTCAGTGTTTTATGGACTTTACATAGAGATAAATCATAACATCAGAGTGTTGTGCTAAAGAAAAAAAATACAGGAGATTTTAAGAATTAAATCATAAATCGCTCAGCCTTGCTTCTCAAAACAGCTTTCTTAATGTTGCTATGGTTGGCATCCATTTACTATGTCAACTCTCAGGATTCAGTTCATTTTATATAAATAATAGATAATAATGAATGCAAATTATTGTGACATCTTAATGTGTGGAAAATTAATATTTTAGAAGTAGGAATGTACTATGTAGCAATGGTGAGAAGCTATTTTCAAATAAAAAATTAAATTTAGAGAAAAATTAAGCTTTCACCACCTGCAATACATGTGTCATAATGAGAGTATTCAATCCTCTTTCTTCCAAATATTAGGTTAACAAGAGCTAGGAAGACTTTCATAGTGTGTAAGATTTTTCTCTTTCTGAGTAAGATTCATCCCTACTCCCTAGCCACTAGTCAACTTTTGTTTCAGTTTCTTCTGTCTACTGGAATGTCTATAAAACTGTTAAGCGTGAATTTTACTCTAGAGAGCTTGAGATCATATCTTGTTGATTAAAATATTCATCTGGAATATAGAAAGCCAAATTCATACCAACAATTCTCTCGAGGTCTGATACATCTTTGACTCTGAAAGAAGGACTCATCATTAATTGACATTTCTAGGATGTTTCATCCTCATTGCAAATTCTGCTTGTATCAGATAAATCTACTGCATTTTTCCCCCTGCACTTTATAATATTCTGAAGCTCTTATTGCCTAAATGCTTCATGTATTCTAAATCTAACCACATTACAAGTAGCTGTGGTAAAAACCTCCTTAGGGAGTTTACTAGATGTGGTCCTCCACATTTAAGTCAGACAATCTGCCCAAAGGAATATGGAAACATGTTCTCGTGGTTTATCTTGACAGATTATCTCTCTCAACAATTCTCAAGAGAAACTTGCAGCATTTAAAGGATCATGTCTAAAAAAAGGCAGGCTGTTGCAGTGCTTTTAGGGAGTTTATGATTTACACACACATGTGAACAGGTCTCTCCATCTACCCCCAGATTCCATTGTCTCTCTGGCAGTAGGACTGACAATCTGTCATTGTCCCTGTTGTCCAGGTGCCTCATTCTAAGAGACCTACTCACACCTCTGGCTCCCAGGACATGTCACCTTTTTGCTGAATTACCTGCCTGATCTCTGCTAGCAAGCACAGCCTGACTCCTGCACCCACACTCACTCCAGCTGCTGGCACCTTGGGCACACAACAAGCTGGTTCCTTTCCAGGCCCCATAAATACTCAAGGGCATAGGAGAGAGACTTGTCTCAGGAAATGAGTTAAAAATGGTGTTTAATTAGAAAACAGAACAGACTGCACTAACCAGGGCAGGGCACAGTCAGACATTCTAGCCAGCACACTGTTTACAGATGGCCAGACCCTTTTTTATCCCCTTGTGCCTTTATCCCACATTTGCTCCTTCACATGATTTCTTTTGTGCTGTGGTGAAAGAAATGCAGTAATTAGTTAACTTGCAGAATCTTTATTATGACATCTTAATGTACAATAATGGTATATGGTATCTAAAACATATATCTCAGCTAAAAATCTAACAGGTTTTCACAAAACAAAGCCAGGAAAATAGATATAACATATTGGTGTTGACTTGCCAGTCTTAGCCTTAGTATTTTTGCAAAAGCAGTAAGAATACATTTGCATGGAATATTGTTTAGAGATGATGCCTGGAGAAAGATTTAAATATTTGGGCAATACAAGAATTTTCAGTGAAAATTGAAAGAGAAATTAGACTGTGACAGTAAATTTCTAGGGTAGGAACTCCATTAATCTGTTCTGGTCAGCAATGTATTTAAACTAGAAGGAGGACCCAAGAAACTAGTGGCCAGTCAGCCTCACCTCCACCCCTGGAAAGGTGATGGAACAGGCCATTCTGGAGGTTATCACAACACATGCAGTAGAAAATAAGGTCATCAGGAATAGTCAACATGGATTATTTAAGGGGAAATAATGCTTGATCAATCTGATATATTTCCACCCTTTTCCTCTAAAAATTATGCATTTCAACTGTTTCTTGGTAATTTTCTGTGGAGCAATTATACTTAAAAGACTTGATACATTTCTTGTAAGGGCGTTAACCTTTAATTATTTTATATATTTGTTCATGATGAAAATTCGTAGTATATTTACAATGAAAAGCTACGTTCTTGCAAAAATAAATCAAACCCATTGGCAATTATTTAAAAAGCAGCAGCAATGGACATTTTGTATTCAAATGTACAAAGATTCATAGTGGTTTGGACAAAGGTAAAAAAAATATTGCTCTTAAATATATTGAAAGGAAGGAAGGAAAATATGTTGGGAAGATATGCAGGGACTTTAAGGAACATTTGGTCCTGACTTTTAGGGGCAAATTTTAAAAAAACAAGACTGTAAAATTAAGGGCAATTCATTCCTAGAGGTCCTAGCTAATTGAACAGAGGAACAAGTAGCTTAGCCTAAGTACAGGGGAGGTAGGTGATCAGAAATCTTGGAGAGAGATGGACAGACTTGCAGATGAGTGGTGACTTGCGTATTGTCGCAGGCTGACAAGCCTGAAACTTGAATCCTTAGTTTTTCCAACCAGTGAGAGGTTTTGCATTGCATGGGCACTGTGCACTTTCTGATTCTTCTTGTGAATCTCCTGACAAATTCCATATTGCCGTAACTCTGGATAAGGCCTAATATAAGATCACAATGAGATGACAAATTTCAAAATGTACAGCTATAAAACCACTAGTAGACTTTGAAAACCATCTTCCCTTGCTTATACTGTTTAAATATACAATCACTATTGTGCAAATTAGACAAGAGAGTAGGTTTTTTATCTTTTTGGTTTTCTAAAAACCAGTGCAACAACAGAGATTTATAATCCTCTGAAGAAATTGATGCATCAAATAAAACAAGTTTTACTGAATTAATTAAACACTTCCCATTTATCTATTTTTGTCATTTTTATGTATACATGTATTGAAACTGATTGAACATACATATATATATATAAATTATAATATCATTATTCTACTCTGCTTTGGTTTTTTGTTCTCTTTTAATTTTTTTTCCCTGTGAAATAATAATCAAAGGAAAATTGCAGAATACCAGGTGCAAGTTTTTCTGAAAAGTCTCTTGCCAAGTCATCCTGAAATTTTGTCTCTCAGATAAAGGTCAAGGACAGAAGGAAGCAGTAAGTATGCAGTATGAAAGCAATCAACCCTTACATTCATTTAAAAGCAGGACACCTTTAAAAAAACAATAATAGTAGCAGTTTGTCACAAAATCAATGGGTCTGATTCTCTTTTCACTAGCACAAATATAAATTGGGAGTAAATCCAAGTTTATTAATGAAGTTTTATATGCATAAGTGTCAATGTATGGTGAGCCTAGATGACAAAATTATCAACTGGTTTCTGTTTGCATAACTCCAGTATCACTCTTATGAAAATAAGTGCATGTATATGCTGATGCATGTTTAAATTCTACATTCTTTTTTTTTATCTGTATCCTAAAATAAATCCATTCCTGAAAGCATGTATTTCACTCATTATGCCATTTAAAATATACTTAAATTTTTCTGAACTTTAAAATTTTCTACAGTAATTTCTGTATTTAAAATGTAAAGGTATATGTTGTCAGGGTTTGGGTATATTCTAGCTGTGCACTTTTTTAATAGCACAATTATAACAATGTACCAAATTTACAATCAGTTGATGAATACAAACCAAAGTCTCACTGAAGAAAAGTGATTTTGCCTTTTAAAACATTATGCTTTAACTTGGTGCTCCTTCTGTGTGATGGCCTTTTTTCCCATTCCAAGATCAAGCCTGTGTAAATAAATTTGCAAGGGCCATGCTCTCAGACCACAACAAGAAATGATAGTTTACTGATGCACATCTCATGGATTTCTTTAGACCAGAGACATACTGTGATAAGTGCCATGCTCAAACATCCAAAAACAATGCTCCAGAACTAAAGTGTTCTTAGTAGATGCCTCCAGGTCTGCAAAGTGTACTATATTGATAGTCCCAAGGATGTTAGCTCTATTGAAATTGCTGTCTTAAAAAACATCAACATTTGACAAAACAGTCTTATTGACTTTCCTGACATCTGTACAGCTCACTGAAGAGGCATTGGTTTTGGCTTACAGTGAAATTTCTCATGTGAAACTCAGCGTGAAAAACAAAGCTGCTCACAATAACTTTTTTTGCTTCTAAGCATAGAAACCAGAAGAGTAATGACAGTACTGAAAGAGAAAAAAAACCAAAACCAACCAACCAGCCGACCAAAAAACCGCCTTAAACTTTCCTGGCAGACCTGAACCAAAACTGTTCATATGTATCTTTGTGGTCAAATCAGATATTACGAGAAAACAAACACACAAACAAACAATTTAGTAAATTAAAAATAGTAATAACAAAATTATTCATATTTTAAAAAACATTTTGCTTATTGTTTGATATATTAAACACAAGATAAACCTACAGTCACTCTCTTTTCCAGAAGAAGCTGCCATTCAGAGATGAGGGAATGACTTCACACCAACTAGCTTCAGAAGACAAGAGCAGGCAGGGAATGAGAACAGACATACTGTAACCCTATCTGGAGTTGACAATATCTCTGCTGACTGTAGAGGGAGCTGAAAGAGATGAAAATTTTAAATTATGCATCTCACTTGGAAGCCAAAAATAAGTGTTATGCTCAGCATCATTAGCTGTGCACTACCTCATGATGTTTGGGCAAGACGTACTCATTATACCAGAACATATATGATGACATTCCATATAAAAAAGGTTATGACTAGGCCAAGGTGCTAAATGCATGAAAATGAAACATGAAAGACAGTGCTACAAATATAGTTATATTTCATAGTACTGTTCTGTAACACATTAATCTTTTATATGATCGGGTTTTACAGAAATGACAGAAATTTAATGTGAAACAATTGCTCCTTTAAAGTTAACGTGAAACATAACACAGCAGTGAGTACAATTTTTGGCTTTTCATCTTAATCCAAAACTAAACATTTTGAAGTATCAGGTGATTGGGGATTTGTTTATTTCTGGTTAGGTTTTCTTTATTCTTTTTCTTTTGGGAGTGGTAGGGTGAGACACCAAAATCAGGAATTCAAGACTTTATACTGTTGTAAATAATTTTTATCTTCATTAAATTTTAACTAAATATGTGTTTGTATGGCCAGTGTGGTCAGTCTAAATATGTAGTAAAACACTAGACAGTCATTGAACATACATTTCCTTACTTCAAAAAAAAATGTTTATGTTTAGATTATATATTGAAAAAAGTAGAGTTTCTTATAAATGCTCTATTTTCTCTCCTGAACATCTAGCAAAGTCATGCAAGCTTATAAATATTCTTTGTCCTGTTGAAGTCAGCATTAAAGTTAAGTATATCTGAGTTTCTCTGCAGGAATGATGTTTTGGGAATTATCTTGAAATATCCTTTGTGCTAGTGGTCCATTGCATTGACCTGAAGTGCCACTGACCTGACTGAGTCTCAGGGAGATGCAGAGTTTCAGCTGCACTGAACTCATTACAGAGCTGTAGGGTAGGAACTCCCGTTGCTTTCCAAAAGCTCACATTGCCTTCAGTGGGGCCAGAACATTTTTCCCAAAGTGCAGGCTATTCAAGTGAAAACAAAGAAGAAAGCAAAGACTTTAAAACTTAATCTAAGGATATGCTTCAGTGACAAAAATATTTTTAAGCAGTTCTATATTTTTAACAATCTACTTATAAGATTTGTATTCTAATTTTACTAGGTACATCAGCATATTTTTTAAATGGGGAAAAATATTGTATACTCAATATTGCCAGGGTTTGTGCATTTTCCTTAATTTGCAAAGCAACTATGGTTTTAGATTACTTCTTGATTTTCTTTTGTGCTTCCACTGCTTTTTAAAATCTGAATTCCAGGTACCTTGCTTGCACATAAAAGACATTTTTAATATTAATATAATTCAATGATAATTTATTTTAAAGGTTAAATGTTACTGCTCACTGAGTTTTTGGTAGGCTTCATGGAGTGGAACAAAACCCCGCAGCATAAATTTAAAGAAAGATGAACTCTTATTTTGGTCTGTACACCATTATTCAATTTAATTCTATTGCATTTAAGAAAACAGCAACACAAATCTTAAGGTGAGAGATATGATCCAGCTACAATTAGAACAATATTGTTCTTGTTCACTTGGTTTTCCTAAGTAGCAATTAAATTACTATTTGATATTAACTTTGGAGATTTTTTTTTGTATAAAATAATATTTTGGGTGCTTTAGTAAGAATTTTTTCAAAGGATGCTATTTCAAGCATAGCTTATCTGACCCTGTTTGTCCAAAAAGGTTCTAGATCCTTTTAGCTGCAAATAGCTAGCTTGCCACAATTACTTTTCTTTTATTTTCTTAGTGAGCAGGATGCTTGGAACATATTACCATAGTGGTAATACACAAGTGAGATCCCACTACTAAAGTGGTGTTAATGACTGTCATACTGTCCAATGAATTGTAACATTCAGATATTAAACTTTACAGTTTTAAATTCAGTGGAAGCTAATATACACACAAGCAAAAAAAAAGCCACCCTTGGTCAGAAGAAATATGTGTAATGACAGTTCTTACCTGCTGGTGTTTGTGTTCCCATCAAAACTTCTGCTCCATAAAGACCTTTACTTCTCGGTCTTTGCAGAACTTTAATTTGGCTCCTATGACTTCTGAGCAGGGTGTCTATTTTCAGTTATCTATCATATGTCTCACTTTTTGTCACAAGACTATATGGATAAATAATAAAAAAAATACATAGTAAAAGTAAGAGAAATATCTCATAATTATGAAATGCACAGAGCTTCCTTTTGGTGCTGATTTGAAAGAGAGTACCAAATCCTAAGACAAAGCGCAGACTGGGACTGTTGCCAGTTCATTTTATAGTCATTTTATTGCCAGGCAAAAATATGTATTCATTTATTTAAAATGGAATAATCCTGTATGTCATCTAACATACAATTGAAGACATTCTTATTGATTTTGCTTACTACCCCTTCTATTCTTATATGGTCAATTTTGGCCAAAAGATTAATTCTATCTGCCAAAATAGGAAATTTCCATTCACTTCCAGGATAACAGAGTTGCTACTCTGAACTTCAGTAGAGCAAAGTTTAAGCTGTTGCTATTCAGGAAGCTATTAATAGAGTATCCCAGGAGAATGCTTTTGAGGTCTCAGGAGTTCACAAATGCTGGTCAGCCTTTAAGAACCCCTTTTAGAAGCGCAGGAGCAGTCAGTTCTGTTGTGTTGTAGGTCAAACAAGCAGAGCTCAAGACCAGCTTGACAGGCCAGGAAAGTCCTCTTGAAGCTCAAGGGAAAGAAGAAACTGTATGATCTTGGGAGGCAAGGGATGAAAGGCAAGGCTTCGCAGGAAGTGTACAGAGTTGTGAGTCATTTATGCAGGGAGAAGACATGAAAGGCCAGTCTAAGGGTTGAGACTGACCAGTGTTACACCAGTTAGCAACGGTTTTGTTAAATATGTTATTAGCAATATGTGGTCTAAAAATGTTGGACCTATACTTAACATTTTTCTATTATAAGGTCACACTTGGACATAGCAGCGTGTGTATTTTTTCTGGATTTTAGTAAGGCTTTAATAATGTCTCTGACAGCATCCTTCTGGTCAGTTATCCAGCTAGAGGATGAGCTGGCACGTGGCGCACTCAGTGAAGAAGAAACTGAACAGCAGGGCTTAGACAGTGAAGGCACTATTAATAAGTTTGCTGATAATACTACACTGGGAGGTGCTGTTCTCCATCTTGAGGGACAAGAAGACTTGAAGAAGGGTCTAGATAGTTTTGACCACTGGGCTATGGTTAATGGAAATGAATTCCATGATATTTGACAGGATGGTGGATTCTGAACTTAGGAGGAAGTAACGCTGGACACAAGTATAAACTGGGACATTGACTGGGGAGCAGCCCTGAAGAGAGGGACCTGACAGTGCTGGATTCAGGACAGCAGGCTCAATAGAAGTCAGCATTGTGCCCTGGCAGCCCAGAGGGCAAACTGCATCCTGGAACGTATCAAACTTAGCATGACCAGCTGGGCTAAAGGGGTGATTCGTTGTTGCTGCTGCCTCAGTTTGAAGTGAATAGGCTTTCCCTAGAAATGGTCAGTCAAACTCCCAAACTAGTGAGTGATTAAGAGGCATTTGGACAATACTCTTGGTAATATGCTTTAATTTTTTTATATCAATCAGGCAGTTGGATTAGATCTTCCAAGTGAAAGTCCCTCCAACTGAAAGGGTCTATTCTATTCTATTCTATTCTATTCTATTCTATTCTATTCTATTCTGTATTTTCATTTCCAGTCCAAATATGATCCAGGAAAATTTTATGGAGAGCTGATTAAATTTTTCAAAATATGCAAACTGCTCCTGATTCACAATTAGATTGCACACCTCAACCCTCTCACTTGTGTTGGAGCAAACAAGAATGAGTAAGCAAGAGAAGACAGAAGCTGCGCTTGATACTCACAGTTCCCTTCCAACTCTTCATACTCTCTGATATTAAGCTTCTTAATTCAACAGAAAACTAGTTTTAATTTATTACTTTCAAAACAGGCCAGACTAACTCTCCAGATGTCATGCCCTTTAAATAGTTACAGGGGCAGCAATAAAAATTAGCAAACAGCAGTAGGTGGAAGACAGCAAAATACCCTTTTCAGCAGCAGATTACACTAAAATAAATTGCATATAATGGAAATTCTCTCCAAATATGTTTTTCAATCTAAAACTGTATTCCTCTGTCAGTCTTGGATTCTAACATTGCACTTGCAATGCTTTATACCTGAGAAAAGTTACCAGTTCTCAGATCCGTTATCACCAACCATGAAGATGCATCTAGAACATGTCTGAACACATTGGTGTCCTTTTCCAGTCCTTGTGGTGAGCTTCCTCATTTCATTTGTCAAATTCAAAATTCAGTATTATTATTTCAGTCTTAACAGTCTGAAGATATAAACAAGGCAGACTCAGGGAAAAACGCACAAGTTTGAGCATAGCGTATTTCTTTGGATGTGAAACAGTAGTAAAGCAGACTCTCTACCATAGCTGTTCAACAAATTAAGTAACAAATTTTGGTAGCAACAGTTATTAATTCAAGAAGTTAGAGAATATTTAGTGATTTCCCACTAAAATATTGGGTCTTTCAAAATCAACTGAGATATAAATGTAACAAAACAAAAAATATTCAAGGTCATTATCCATAATCCCTTAGCAATGTTATTTACAATCTTGCAATGAAATGAGCATTATCTACAGAATAAACAGGCAGGAAAACCAAAAGCACAGACATCATATTAAGCTTATTGCTGCCCTTCATACCTGTCTCTATCTCATTACGAAATTACTATCATATCATTGAAAAATCTATAATAGAGTATAAAGGGAATGAAAAATGGAATTTCAAATTTTGCAAATGTTACAAAACATTCTTAAATAATAGGCTGAAAGTCTTTCACTAGCTTCCAAACTGATGGTTGTGTCCCTGTCAAAATAACCCTCTGGAGATATCTTTACTTTTTTATTTTGTGGGACAAGGAGATATATTCCAATAATAAGATTGGAATTCAATCTTACCCTGCATCTGACAGAATAGGATTCATGTTAATTAGACAAATCCTAACTGGCAGATGCAGGATTGATCAGTATAAGAACACAAAGCTGATGAACAGGATTATGAAAAACAAGTATACCTGAAATGTGTGTTCAATGTTTTTATCCATCATCTGTCTTTTCTTATTTCAGGTCTTCCTATACTTCTCATGTGAGTCCAACAGAGTGGAATCAGGCTTTGGTGTCTAGAGTCCTACCTGACAAAGAAACCAGTTTACAAGGGGGATCATACACGTTTTAGGCCCTCTGATTTATATCAGACTACACAGACTGCCTGTTTATTTCACTACTACTTTAATCCTCAGCTTATTTAGGGAAGTGATTCCTTAACTCCAGCTTCTGACCTATTCAATTCTGGTTTTTTCTTACAGAAATTTAACTAGATAAAGTACTGTGTTTCCTCCTTAGCACAAACATGGAACCTATCTGCACAAAGAAAAAAGTTTATCAGTCTTCTAAAATCTCTAAGAGGACTGACGTTTTGTGTTAACATCTTATTTAGAAAAACATTAATGATTACAACTTGGTTTATTTCCATTTGCTGATTTTAGTCTTGGGCTGTATTGTTTTGATATTTTTTATTGAAAGGCAAAGAAGTCCTTTTCCTGACAGGAAGCCTTCATTTCTCCTACGATACAAGTATGTTTCATGTGAAATGCATAACAACCCCTCACATAGACTTGAGGTCTCTCTAAACCTACGTAAGGTCCCTCAGTGATGATGAGAAACAAATTCTGAAGATCTACTGACCTCCCTGAAAAATTTGTTGATATGCTGTTATCTAAATTTTAAAAGTCATGATGACAGGTACAGCATACTAATGTGCCTTCCTATAGACAAAATATTCACTCTTCAGTGGAGTAAAAAACATAGAAGATAATTTGCCCTCAGGGGATGTCATATACAGGCAAGCTGCTCCCTGGATAGTCACATTGTTTGGTCTCTACCTCCCAGATTTCAGCAAAGTCCTCGGTTTTCCTCTAACAGTTATTGCATTGAGCACTAATTCTGGCCACTGCCTCGCTGCCTGCTAGATAATCATCTCCTGAAGGTACACTGCACTGTCACCCCACAGTTGCTGGTTTGTTCGTTACTCAAATCTGTCTGTTAATCAGATACTAAGTGCAAGGCTGCAGCATGCATGGTAGAGAATTCTAAATAAAGAGAAAGAAATCCTTACTCCCTCTTCTCTGTGTTCTTCTAAAAAACACATTTCCTGAAAATTTTGTTGCATTCCTCATCTGTCCTACATGCTCCTCTAAGAACCCTATAAGGAAACCTTCTTATTTATGAATTTTTAGGCCCATGGCATGAATAAAAATGGTAAAATGATTTCTATCTAAAGAGTAGTGTACTTGGAGTATTTTTCCTTTCTGTAGCAAAAAATCACACAGTGCACAGGACAAGGCATCAGTTAAAAAAAAAAAATCAAATGTATGCCCCATGGTTGAGCACATGCTTTGAGATAAATTTCCCTCATGTAGAAGTAATACTTTGAGAAGTACCATGGTTTGGCAGTTATCTCAGATGCAATTGCATCAGAGCAGTTACACTGCAGCTTTTGCTTCAATGCATCTCAGTTTTAGATAAACCAATTAGTGTAGACATGCCCCAAGAGGTAACCATATGGTAAGTTTATGAGGCTACATGAACTTCATAGTAGAAGTCTCAAAAATTCGAACCATTCTTCAAGTGTCAGCTGTGTCTTTATTTTTAATTGTCATCATTACCTGCATCATCAAATGTTCCAGGCTTCAGGTGCTTCTGCTTGATTGTATGCTGCTATTTGATGTTATTTGTATATGTAAAGCCATGTGTAAAGGAAGCTGGGGGACAAATAGATATTTAATTTAAATTAAGGAAGTTAAGTACCTGTTACTCTCTTGTTATTAATATTAGTGGCTTTGAAATAATCACCTTTTTGTTTTATTGAAGCAAAAAATAAAACTAAATTTAAAAAAAAATGTCTGGCCTCTAAATCAACACCTCCAACACGTCCAATAGTTCTGAAAGAGATTCTACACTCACCATCTAAAACACAGCATTAATTTCCTGACTGGCAACATCTCTTTTCAAAATTTTTGTGGGTTCCTATGGCTCTGTGATATATAGTAGCAAAATGTTGGATAAGAAATCAAGGACTTTTATTCTTTGACCTTGATAAGAGTTATAGTATTTTCTAAACCTTCAGAAGTGGTAGTTATTACAATTTCTTCTATTTTTGGAAGAGTAAGTTGCAGAATTAAAAAAGCAATTTTTAACTGTGAAAACAGTCTGAAAGAAACAGATTGATGTGGTCACTAAATTATGGCAGGAGTACTCATGAAAAAAACTATGGAAGGCATTCTTGAAGTTATATTTCAATAAATAGGGGAACAAACTAAGAGTTCTTCTTTGAATTTTCAGATATCCAGTGATTTTAATACCTCTATGGCTTGAAAAAGGCACTATATCTTTTCAAGTATACACTAATCCTAAATCTCAATGTATCTGTCAGTGTGATTGTCAGTATTAATCAGGAAGAAAGGGGAGAGTTCTCAAGTTCTTCCACCCTAAGACTAAACTTTTTTTTCTAATTCTTGTGTGTTTTTATTTTCCTTCTTCTCCAGACAGTGGTTATTAGTCACACTTAATAACAATATGTATACACCTGATCTGATTACTCTTTCTATCTTCATTGGATTGCTGTTCTGAAATAAAAGAGAAAGTTTTTAATCCCCAGCTCAGACTGCCACTTGGGTGCCACTTCACCTTCTTCTGTAGCACAGATTTTATAATATCCTAAAATTACCTTGGAATTTTTGTGAACATATTCCATTCTAAGATATGATAACTCTGAGATTCATAAGGTTTCTGCTCTCTTCCTGGAGCTTAGTGTGCTTTCTGATGCTTTACTGTAGTCTTTCATTTGCCTCCAGGGTACAGGTTTTTTTTATGCACAGAGAAAAGTGACAGCATCTATACTATGAATAGTGGAGAATATTCTTAAAAAATATTCTTGTTTGTTGGTTACTTGCAATGAAGTAGACTAGATTTCATTATGTGAGAGACTCCCTTGTAACCCTTTCTTCCCAAAGTCCTTTTTTCTAATTTTAAAATAGATCAGTCTACTACTGGTAAAGCAGAACACAGAAACAGGGAATAAAAATGAACAAGAAAATTGAGAACACAGAGAAACAGAAACTAGATAGAGAAAAGTGATCTTAGATATGTGAATGTTAGATCTCTCAGTCATTTATAAATTCACAGTGTTATTTATGATGCAGACCGAAGCAAATCAAAATAGATGACAAATAAAGAATGCCTGAGAAAGTAGGAAGAAATTTTAATTGAAGAATTGTAATTATTTTCTATTTTATTTATGGTTATCCTAAAGTGTTTCATTCAATACGTGCAAATAACCTTGTGGTATAAAAGAGTTGATAGGAAATGGAAATTTTTGCTAGATACTCATAATGTCTTAGGTAGTTCATAGCCCATTGCTTAGAAAACTGAATGATATATATGAGTGTTCTCATAAAAATCATGCATCAGTTGAGACCAAAAAAATCATAACTCTCTCTCTTGTTTTGAAGATATGATATAAAACACCAGTAGCACTAGATTAATGCGACTTGCAGACCATATCACATTGCTTTTTTAAAAGTCAGATTCCTACCTCCTTTGAAAATTTCAGGTGTAATTCTATATGCAATTTCCTGGAAAATACTTTTTTCACAGAACAGGGTTAACACGCATCTAAATGTCTTCTGAAAATTAGCATTACTATAGAGGAATAATGATAGAACATGTCATAATATTATTTTTAATTCTGTTTTAGCCACCAATATTCAATTTGTACACATATATAATAGCTGCAAATTCAATAGTGTAGGATTATACAGACTCTTTCCAGGAAGAAATGTGTTTGTAGTAGATAGAAATCTGATGGAAAAAGAAAATTTGGTTCTCTGGGAGCTGAATCATTGATTTTGACAACAAAACACTTGTGAGACATCCTGAAATGTGGACAATATGAAAATATATACTTATATATGAAGTTTAGTATTGTGTAAAACCCCGTCCTTGATCCTTACAATGAAAATAATGACATACCTAACAGCTATAAAATACACATTCATAATAACAGTGATGATGTACCATGTTTTTAAACAGTGTTTGATAGAGACTGTGATTTGTATTCTACAGGTCTTCATATTTTTCCACTTGTCCAGTTGAACTTTCAGGTCTGAAAAAATTCTGGAAAATTTACCACTTTCTGTTGTCTAATAATTCCCTGTAATTAATGGATGAAGGCATGAGTGAAGTGAAATAATAAACAAGCTAAGATGCAGCCTCAGAGCTGCCATCCCACAGGTAGATGAAGCTGTTTCTCACTTATAAGAAGCAAAAGAATCAAGCTGGGTCACAAAGTTTTCAGAAATACTGTAGTTGGCATTACTGTGGGGCAAAGATGGGGTGCTTTTTTAGGGGTAACTGACTCCTTAAGAGATCACAAGATAAAATGCAGCATTTTCTGGAAACAACTCATTGGTGGTGTTTGATAGCCAAGTTAAAATCAGTTTATGAACAAAGGAGATACAAAAATCCCTTTCTTGACCTGTAAACTCTTTTTACGACTTGAAAGCTTATCTTTCTTACTAAAGGTTCAACAAACTCCTTGACTCAGACTTGAGTATGCTGAGAATTGGTACTAAAGAATGTTCAGTGACTTTACTGAACATCAAGAAAATCAAAGCAAATAATACAGGCACTATGGAAAGAAGTGCCCTGCTCACAGCAGCTGAACACCTAAGGCGTGAAAACAAGAGTTCTATGGAAACTTGAAGATTTTCTAGTGTTTTAGACTGATATGACCATGTTATACAGAGACTAAATTTATAAATTCTTACTTGTTATTTATATGGCATCTTCACATGTGATTATTTAGCTACCTAGTTCACTCCTTGGTCCTTCAATTGGCTATATTACATAATGCTGTGTCTCATTCGCTTTTGATATAAGACAACCTGTTTCCTTCAAAATAAATCTTCACCAGGATGCTTCTGGAGATGATTCAGACCTGAGGGTTCTTCTAGTAAACAGTATCCACCAGACTTCATGTCTTTAACCTGAAGAGGTCTCTAGTTCTGTTTCAGCAGTTGAAGTACCAGTCTCTTTTTTGCCCTCATGTAATACCCTGTGTCCTATGAGTTACTCTTGTGGGCTGTAAAACAGCTTTTCACTTATTTCAGATACTGCGCACACACACATGCGTACATAGATTATTTCTTAGGACCCCAGGAGGACCATATCAAATGCAGGAGAAACCTTTAATCAAATACCATGTGATCAATTCACCACAGAAAAGATTATCTCTGATGAGTTTGGATATCGCTGTTTTTAGTGCTGGGAACACTTTCTGTAGAAAACATGCAAAGACCTCATATGACATACTGTCTGCTATTATCTCTCAACAAATGTTCATAAGCAACTTTCATAGAGATCTTCATATGAAAATTCAGTTCCTGAATTTATTTCTTGAAATAAATAATCAAGTACAGTTGCAATGAAAACTGAACTACTGGTTAAACTTCTAGTTTAGTCAATGCCTCTTAGAAGCCTGAAAATCTTCAGAACATGAAGGAGTTATTAAGATTCACTTAAATTAGCATAATCCCTAGTCACAAATTGTTAAACAGTTTTTTTATCATAGAATAATAGAATCATTTAAGCTGTAAAAGAGATCATAGAGTTCAAGCCATTGACCCAGCTAGAATCATTTAGGTTGGAAAAGAAATCATAGAGTTCAACAACTGACCCCACACTGTCAACTCTACCACTGAACCATGTCCCCAAGTGTGCCACATTGACATGTCTTTTAAATACCTCCAGATATGGTGAATTCCCTGGGCAGCCGGTTCCAATGCTTGACAATTTTTCAGTGAATAAATTTTTCCTAATGTCAAATCTAAATCTCCCCTGGTGCAAATTGAGGCAATTTCCTCTTGTCACATCCGTTATCACTTGAGAGAAATGTCTGACCCCCACCCCACCACAACATCCTTTCAGGGAAATGTAGAGTGATAAGGCGTCCCCTGAGCCTCCTCCAGCCTAAACAATTGCAGCTCCCTTGGTTTCTCCTGGTAATACTTGAGCTACAAACATTTTACCAGCTTCATTGCCTTTGTCTGGATACCCTTCAGCGCCTAAATGTGAGGGGCCCAAAACTGAACCCAACACTTGAGATGCAGTCTCACCAGGGTCAAATACAAGGAGACAGTCACAAATAAAACATTCTTTATAATGTTATTTTCCATAAAATTACCTGTATTTAGAACCAGTGATGAATATGAGGATTTAACAAGTTCTCTTCACTCTGAGAATGTAGTGCAATAACTTGAATTAAACTCAGCTATCTCTGATTAGGACTCTGGTCAATTTGAGGATGTTACATTTTCTCCAAATTTTCCCAGTGTTTTTCCCCAGATAAGCTATGGCACATACCATCTTGAGAACTGATGTTAATAATAAGAAAGGAATAGCAGCCAGCTGTCGCACCATATTAGATCAGATTTGTGTCTCTACTCCCTCTGGGAAATGTTCTGAATCATAATTAGTACATAATCAGTTTGTGGTTTTAATTGAGTAAAAGCCAGGTAGCCAAGAATCACAACATAAAATATTTTTGTTCTTGAACCTTATAAAACAAAAAAATGAGAACAGTGATCAAACTGGCCTTCTGTCTGTTAAATGAAAGCCACCAGTTGCTTATGAAAGATCTAACATTTTTTTCAGGCTCTTTCAATATGGTATTTATCCACATCTTTCAGAAAACTGTAGTTGTAAAAAACTGAGCTCTTTCTCTCAAGAACTGTCAGTAACATCGTAAAGGGAAATAGAAGCAGACAATAATTATGTAAGTATGCTTTTTTTTTTCCCAAGAATGAAAGGAAAATACAGGATTTTGATGCTAGTTTCAAAACTTAAGTCAGTAACTGGAAAAAATGGAGAATGCATGAGGTGTCCAAAAGAGTCTAAGGTTATTATAATGAGCTTATTCCACACTATGCTTAATATATATTTGGTCACCTGTCATTTAAATTATACATTAAGAAATAAAAGGATTATATTCTCTTAATCTAAAGTAAGTCTAATGTCATTAAGAATTCATGAATATATTCTGATCAAAAAATAGGAATTTCAGGAAGACATTCCATATGTGGAAGATTATTAATTTATTGTGAACAGTGACTTTTTTATTCCCAATATTCTTGTTCTTTTTTTAAAATCTCAAAACTTATAATAGGAAGCAAAATAGTATAATATACACTAAATATTTCAGTTTTCCCAAGGGACTTATTAATTTTCAATGTTGCAAAAATACCAGTAGGTGTCTCTATTGCTCCATTATTTCCAGAGGTTAAAAAAACATAAACCCAAACCAAAAGCGACAAACAAACCCCCACGACCACCACCACCACAAACCACACTCCACAGCAAGCATCATCACTGTCCTGCATAACCACAACATAGCCTACAGCATTTCATATCTGGAAAAGCCAAGTGAAGTGTACAGAGAAAAGCAGATACTGTGGTTCCTCTTAATGTTTTCCTATGGGAAGTGAAGGCTTTGCTTAACATTATGTCATTTTTATTACAGCATTATTACCATCGCCATTTGGATTATAAATATGAAGTATTTCAGTTGGGCTTGTTTTCCTGGAATTTGTTATTCCTTGTTTTCTAAGGAGAAGTTTGGACCTCATGAAGGTTTGTGTACCAAAGCCACATCTGGCGACATCTTTCCTCAGGGACTTATTCATCTCCTTCTAGTTTGATTTTCACATAGCAGATCATCAGCAGTTATATTTTTAACTTTTTAAGAATAGGCTTTGATAAAGTTCTCTGAACATCTAAAGGCATTATGGCTTAAGAGTACTCATAATTACTGAATTACACTACCTCTATGAAAAGCTTCTTTCCTTTTAGTGACAGAAAATAAGGATTTGCTGGAATGATGAGGGCATAGCTCTTCTGAAGAAACTCTGAGGAAGGGACAAGAGGCAGCACTCAGTCTCACCAGAGTGTCAAGAAATGTATCATCACTTTAAAAGAAATGAAAAAAAAGAACTAATAAACGTAAGGTGAACAAAATGGAACACCGTTGCTTGCATTGTTGAAAGTCCTAATGTAGCTGGCCAAAGCACAATAATGCAGTTTTTCTACATTCTTTTGCAGCTTCTTTTAGACCAGATATTTCCCCCGAAAACCCAAAATACTGTTAGAAACTACAGGGGAAAGGACAACAAAAAGAAAAAAAATAAGAACTTCTATTAGGGGAAAAAAAAGGTTAAGTGTTCCTTGATACAGCATGAACCTTCAAGAGGCAGTTTAAAAATAATATAAAAACCCTACTGAGGCTCAGGGCAGCACTACTCTTTTCCCTTCCCTTTATTCTGTACATCTGATTTTGTCTACCCAGAAGTAGTCTGCTTGGACAGAAATCAGAGGTACCCCAGATAGTATTCATGCTGTAATACAGCATTTCCAAATTGCTCTAAGAAAACAGTGATTATTATATTTATATATTAGGTAAATATATGGGGTTTTGCTAAATATTTGTATTGGTGCTTGAGCATGCCATTGAACTCGAAGGGCATTTTGAATCAGGGAGTATTCCAGGATAAGGTCTGCATGCAGTTACTGTCTCCAACACTTTGTCATTGATATGGCACAGCAAAAGCAAAACGGCAAAAAATCAGCAGTGATGAAAGACAAAGAGTGCAAAGTACAAAATGTAACCTAATCTCCCTCTCATATAAAATCACATCCTGAATTAATTTAAATACTTTATTTTGGTGAAAAATGTCTTATTCTTAGCTTCTCTTATTTGTGAAGCCATTTAGATACTCTTTATTAATTCCCTCATTTTTTCTTTTATGACTAAAGAGAGAGAGAAGGAATAGAGAGAGAAAAGGGATAGAGAAAGATCATGAAGAAACACAAACATAAAAATGCCTTAAATACAACTATGTTTGCCTATATGTTAAATGCCCAAGTTTTAGCAATTTACTTACATGAGGCACAAATTATTTTAATGATGTGTGGCTATAGCACACCATAAGCAAAGAAACAATGCACAAAACAAGAAAGGAAGAAAGAAAACTCAGGATCAATTATTTCAATATCTAGGAACAAAGGTAGTGGAGCCTTAAAGTCCACTCAGTCTTTTTAAGTCATAACACAGTTATCAAAGGATGTGATAGTCAGTGACATTGCTCCATGAAATGTCAAATATTTTTGCTGCCACCAGAAAAGCAACTGCTTCAGTTTGAGCTCTCAGGTTCTCATTTGGTGAACTTATGATTTTTAGCAGTACCTAGTATTGCTGACATTTGATTTTGACTGACACTATAACAATATAAAATTTTCTTATTTTTTTGTCATAATCATAGGTGCTATTAGGAATACATAGCATATATATGGATATTTATTATAACAAAAATATATTCTTTGTATTTACAATGAGTTGTGATTTATATATTTAGAACCACATACAAGCTCCTAATGAATCTATATGATAATTAACTGGAATTATCTCTGCCTCTTGAATTATACAGCAATGTCTCATCTTAACAATTGAGTTAGATTCTGAGACAGCTTCAAAATAAAAGGAGGCCCTGAAATCATCATCTTAAATTACTGCAAATGTAAGAATATAGTCACACTGCTTCTTTTATTGCTCACTCCATGAAATGAAAGTCAAATTTTTCAAATATAATTTATCCTAATTATCACTTTCTATGGAAATATTTTTGCTAGAATGATACAAAAGAATCTTATTTCCATAATAAGTGGGAATATATTATGTTTCGAAGCAGGTGAACATAAGTGTTTCTTAATATCTCAAAGAGTGTCAGGCAGGATGACTCTTTTCTGATTGTGGTAAAAAAAGTAGTTAAAACATTGAACTTCTCAAATAAACATTCAAGACTTAGGAACCCTATGCAACTATAAAGTGTACAGACACAAATCTATAAATTTATATTCTTAGTTATTTATAAGTGACCCATGGCTTTCTTAAACCAGAGATCCAACCAGTATTTATTGGCTGTATAGAATATAAATAGTCTAGAATGGGAAAAATATATGCTGTCCTTATAATGTACAGATGTGATTGTACAAACATATACACTACATCCAGAAATTATTTCCACAGCTGAATAGACGCTTTATTTAGTTTCCTTTAGAAGGACATTGTTTATCTATATCTGCATTTATTCAGACAGAGAGAAAATAATTACTTCAGTAGTTAACTTTGCAGTTAGTATTCAATATGAAATGGAATATCTTTTTATTTAATGCATTAATCAGCTGGAATGTACAAGCTTCTCTTTCCATATCTTGCAATTTCTTTTGTACAATGATTAAAACAAAAGGAATGCTTAAAAAGCGATGACTAAACTCCCAGTCTGTACTCATGTTTGGGACTGATCCAATCCAGACTTAGTACACTGTACTTGGACTTCTTGAACTGAATGAGATTTCCATAGGCCCACTTCTCATCTTTGTCCAGGTCCCTCTAGATGCCATCCTTTTCTCCCATTCTTCACCTGTCCAGCCTTGTGTTGTCTGCAGACTTGCTGAGGGTGCCCTCAGTCTCACTGTGTGTCCTTGATGAAGACAGTGAAGAGCCCTGGTCCCAGGGCAGAGCCTTGAGGGAGCAACCTGGTGCATATTTCCAACTGGACATGGACCCATTGACCACAACTCTCTGGTTCTGTACATCCATCAAGCCAATTAATTATCAATTGAATCCATGTCACTCCATTTTTGAGATAATTATGTCATTTAAAATCTTATCAAAAACTTGACAGAATTCTAGATACGTGACATCAATCAGTCTTCCTTTGTCAACCATTGCCATCTCCATCACCGAGAGCCACCAGATTGGTCAGGCACAATTTACCTCAGTAAAGCCATCCCAGCTACCTTGAATTCCCTCCATGGCTTTCATGTGCCTTAGCTTATCTTCTAGGAGGATCTGTTCCATGATATTCCCAGGCACAAAGGTGAGACTCACAGCTCTGTAGTTCCCTGGATTTTCCTTTCTCCCCTTTTTAAGTACCAACATGTCTTTTCCAATATGAGGGAGAGTGACTTGGCAACTATATCAGCCAGTTCCCACAGGAGCAAGTTTCACAGATTCTGTTTTATGAATACTGAACTGATTGCTGGGAGGTAGGGGGTAGAAAACATTTGCATTTGTGATAAATGACATCCTTAGACCTTTTTTCATCCACAATTTGCTGCAGAAGTACTACATGTTTCTGCAAAGGACAGGGACTACTCAGCACAGAGAACGTCTTTGTGCTTTGCCTTCACTGCTGCTGGCTGTCACTTGACAGGAACCACTGCAGAGTTCAACTTTTCCCCTGGAAATGCCCTGCAGCCTGTGGGGTTGTAATGTCAGAGGACATGTAGGCAGCAAGAAGGGAATAAGCTCCATGAATCCAGATTGTTGCACCTCCAAGGGAAAGGAAGAAAAAGGAAGTGATTGTAGAATGAAGTAAAAAAAAAAAAAAAAAAAACAAACACCAGAACCCCCCCCAGTAAACCAGTAAACAAACAAAAAAAAAAAAAACCAAACAAAAATCCGCAAAGCCAAACTACAGAGGGCATAGCAACAAGATGACCTTTTGAAGACTCTTGACTGCACGGGCTTAATTCAAGAATTAAGGACTTTGAAAACTTTTTAACTAAAGCCAAGACAGCCGGTAACAGCTTTCCCTGCAAGTGCTTTAGGTAACTAACTATATCCTTGCTAGGATATACTTAGTTTCTTCTTCTAGGATACATTTAGTTATTTCTGTGATGTTTACTCATAGGAAAACATTTTTACTAGATTTCAATTTTACATAAAATATTTAGAGTTATAGAAGTTAGTTAATTGGAGATCAAATTTGTCCTAACAACAACATGGAAATATTCTAGAAAAATTTATGTAGATGGATAACTGACTGAAAGTCCTGGTAATGTATGTTTCAGTGTGTGGCCGCTCGCTCCACTGTAAGACTGTTTAACTCCACTTGTTGGGAGGTAACAAGGCAGGACATGGCTAGCAGATCTTGCAGTAAACTGGTAGATATTTTAATCTTCAAAATAATGTGTAGCTTGAGTAACATTTACTGTTCAGCTTTCCTTCTGAAGCTCAAAACATTGTTCTGAAAAGGCACATTGTGCTAGGATTAAACACATGATTGGAACAATCACTTTTTAAGAGGCTGAATGCATGAAGGGGGCTGGCTTAAGTGAAGCCACAATTTTGGTGTAGTCTCGGCTTTTCCCTTCCCCAGAGGTACCACTCTTTCAGAGATGTCTCTTCAGAACTATTTACTACTAGTCTGAAATGTGACCTCCAGGCTGATGGCAAAAAATTGTTGGTTGGTTGCACAGTGTGAGAGCTGATCCTACTCTTAACTTAATGGCTGACTTGTTTTCTTTCCAAAACCAACAATCAGCTGTTTTTCAGAAGAAGATGAAAGGGATACACAGGGACACAGAGTAGGCTTCTGCAATGTTAAAGAGGATGTACAAATTATGCAGTAGTGATAATAAATTCTGCTAGAAATGCTAAACAAAAGTGCTCCTTGCAATGTATGGGTATGTAGGTTTGGATATGAGCAAGATGTTTGTCTGCCCTTAATGTGGCTTGTTTCACAAGAAATTGTATTATGGGATATGGTATTAGGAAGCGCTGAGTATGATATCTTAACCTTGAGTGTCAATATTTCATTGTTGTATTGAGACCTAAAAAAACATTTGCAAAAAGCCTACACCTACATTATTTGTAACAGCTTAAATAATATGCATTATGAAATATTATTTTGATTTTTGCTAATTTTGAAAAGAAATTTGGGTTAGGATAATGCATAAAAAGTTATAATGAGATAAAGATGTTTATAAAATGTACCGTATAAGAAATATTTAATATCTATTTAACTCTATTTATACTTAATCTGATTTCAGGTACTGAATTTTCTTCCTCATTTCTTTTAAAAATTGAGCCTTCATCTTCTGTGTTTTGGGTTCTTTTTATTATTATTTTATTTATTTTTCTGTGGCAGTTTTGAGAAGATTCTTTTTTTTTGTGCCAAGGTGAATGATGACAATATCACGCGGGTACTTACCCAACTCCATTAGCAATTTGCTTCCAGCACACTATCACTCTTCTGGTATCACACTCATTTTGTATTTTTTAGTGTTTCATCAAGTTTGTGGCGATCTTATTGTGCTTTTATTGCCTAAAAAATACTGTAGTGTCAAATCAAAACATTTCTGAAAAACAGAGAAGTCATCTAGCTGATCTAGCTACAATAAGGGAGATACATCAATTCAATTTGATCTTCTGATAAATTAATACCTTCATGAGTACCTCTCAATGACTTGTAACATCCTAACAATAATATTAATTATTATAATAATAAGATATTAAAACACCTTTTATCTAGCCAGCAGATTACATGACTAACTCTGTGAAGACAGAAACCTCTCATTGCTTTTTTACTTGACCAAACACTTTCAAAGGCAAAAATATTTTTATTTTTTACTTCTCTCTTCTGGGATTTTAGAACATCATGAAAATGATGGTATCTATTTTGGCTGTTGTGGGTTGATTTTTCTTGAGAGAGAAACCATGGTCTTTTTTGCAATATAAATTACTACCTTCAACTACAAGGGGCATTTCTAGCAACTGCCATTTTTGATAAATAGGAATTTTTATTTAAAATAAATATTCTTCTGACAGAACCTTGACTCTTCAGACATTCATGAGCAGGAAGTGAATAATTTTTTAACAGCACAATATACACACATTTTTGGAAGAATTTTTTATACATTATTGTGTCAAAGGATAATGTGAATTATGCTCCACAAAAAATCCTCAGGTTGCAAACAGACTAATTAAAAAAACTTTAAAAAATCTGCATCTTATAATAATTAGAGGCTAATTTTGATAATTAGAATAATTATAAGAAAAATTTGAGATATTTTTTCATAGTATTTATAAGTGGAATTCATTAGTAGTTGTCTTCATTGCAAGCAGTGTGTTCAGCTTGCCTTTTTTCTCAAAGAAATAAGTATGTCTGAGCTACAGTACTTGTATTTAGAGTTTAGAAAAGACTTTTCCTCATTAATTATGAAAATCATGGGAAATTTAATTTTATTTTTGAGCTATAAGAGTTGGGGTAAATCCCCTTTGGTTTTGATTTAACTTTTTCCATTGTGTTGTTTATTTCTTTATGTTTTTATTTTCTTGTTCATTTTGTTGGGTTTTGCTGGATTTGTTGAATATAATTTGAATTAATAAATTACTGTATTATTTGACAACATATTTAATCTATCCATAATAGGCCAGAAAATTTTAAAGTATTTACATAGAATTCTACTGTGGTTTTGTTTTGTTTTGTTTGCTTGGGGTTTTTGTTAATTTTTTTTAAATTCCCTTTTACAGAGAATGATACAATGAAATCTATTTTTAATTTTGATCATTCTTCTTTTGATTTACTGCTGCCTGATGATCACTTAAACCCTAGGAGATAATTTTAGGTGCTATTTTTTCCATTTCTCATTTATTTTTCTTTGAGAACTTTTTTTCTAGAATTCTTCATCATGATTTTTTTCAGTAGCAAGAAAGATGTGAGGAAAGAAAAGAAATATTATTTCCATTCTCCCAAAATTCATGTCAGAATTTTCCTTGAAAATTGTCTATATGTTACTTCCAAAAACTTGTAATGGATGTGAATTACTTAATGCATATGGAAACAATTATTAGTTTTATCCTTATGCAAAGAAAGCAGTAAAAAAAGGAAGAATATAATCCAGAAAAATGCAATGTTTCTGAAAAAGAAAGAAAATGGAAAAAAAAAATACAAGCAAAGCGACAGAGGCTGAAAAGGACATCCATCTAATGTGCAAGACTGGTCTACAAACAACAAAGCTATTTTCTTTTCTATTCAAGCAATTTTGGCAGTTTCCTGACAGACAACATAGCATTAACTGCTTTTATCATAAGAAAGAAAAATGACAATGTTGATATAGCACTCAGAAGAGGTGATATCTTGCAAGGACAATATCCTGCATTTATTCATCTGCACAGGAGAAAAATATATTAGAAATCCTTCTAGTACATGCAAAACAATCAAATATTGAAGCTCCAGTGAAAGATAAATTTCTGGGCAGAACTCCTCCCCCTCTTCCATGAAAAAAACCCATGAATAGCTGAAAAGTCAAAAAACTGAACCCGGCAGTTGCTGGCTCAGTATATAAATAAGACATAATCAACAGACTTAAGGCCCCAACAAAGTGCTGTCATCTAATATTTTTCAGTGCTAAAGTTAGATGAGATCTTTAGTCAGGACTTTGGACTAGAAAAGATGATATATCTCAGGATTATGGATTCTCATTAAAGCTGTGTCAGGGGAGGTTTAGGTTGGATTTTAGAAAAGATTCTTCCTGCAGAGGGGAGTTGGACACTGAAAGAGCCTTGTCAGGGAAGTGTTCATAGCACCAAGCTTAAGAGCGTTTAAGAAGTGCTTATACAACACTCAGGCACATAGCGTGACTCTTGGGGATGGTGCTGTGCAGGGCCAGGAATTGGACATTCATCATCCTTGTGGGTCACTTCCAACTCAGGATATTCTATTATTCTATGATTCACTACTAGAAACTTCCTAGTTTTAAAACTTGCAGTTTGAATCCAGATGATATCTCTTTTAGAAACTGATTTATACTATGTTTTGATCCCTCAATCAATTATTTAGAAACTGTCCATGGAAATAGTTTTAATTTTTAGAAGTTCCCAAGTCATACCTATGCATTTCATATTGTCATAAAAGTAGAATAAGATAATTACAAAAACTGGTCTCTGAGGTCCTCCTCAAAGTCCTCTGAACACTGAATTAGCTTCTTCAGATGAGTTCTGAAGTGTAATCTGAACACCTGCAGCTTACACTGAAACCATGTACTTCTGCCGATCTGTTTTCTTTTCCTCTAGCTCTACTGAGCATCAAAATAACCTTGCTTCAGTTAAGTCCCTAAACTTCTTTATAAAATTGATCAGACATTGAAGCAGCAAAAGAGTAAAAGGTGATTTGGAATTTACAAGAAATGTGTGTGGAATAATTCTGTGAATTAGTAGAAAAAGATTCTCTACAAGACTTTAAGAAACAGTAGAGTCAAAGCAACATTTAAGTGAAATTGATCAAAGCAAGAAATATTATAAGAAATTTAAAGGACATTTAGACCATTCTCTTCCTCGGAAAAAAACCCTAAAAATCATAGATCATTGTCTCTGTATTTTGACTTTGTTCACAAAAATATAATCTAAAAGTGGAATTCAAGTGGAGGTGCATACTCCAGTGAAGTATATTAGAAGACTATACCATGTACTGAATAATTCTATGATATCGGTGTTTGTCACAGAAATCTTTAGAATAGAATTCTACTAGAATAGTATTATTTTCTGACAAGGAAATAATATAAATACTTATGTTACAAATTGGTTAAAATTTTTAACTATTGGATATATTTCTCAGAGAATAACTGATAGAACACATTTTCCAGAATTATTTTTTAAATGATCTTTTTAAAACTTAGTACAGAATTTTTTTTTCTGAAAAACTTTAAAAATTATTGAAGTCATTTGTGTGTCTCCTGTTTACTCCAAGTAAATGACAAGATTTTGTTAGTGGCAGAACAAATCAAATAAACTAGAAGAGTAATTCAGGAGAATTGGAAAAAATTTCTATTAAAAATTCTTGCGATCAAGTTTTTAATTAATATTTTGACAGGTATCATTTTAAGTACCTTCCTTTTGTGACTGAATTCACAAAATATTTGTAATACATCAGTGTTTCAGATATTGAGAAGAGTAATAATCCAATATGCATATGTTTCTTGTCTATTAATTTACTGATTTCATTAGATGTATGCTACAGAGATATTTTTTTAAACAGAGCTAATTAAACTAATGAATTAAATTAAATACTCAATATTTTCATCTAATATTTTGGGGAATGCTCTGTAGTAGTTATGTCAAGAGAAATTATTTGACAATACCCTAATTAACAAAATGCAAGTGACATATATTAAATAAAGCTTTCAAGGAATACTATTGCATATTTAAACACTATTCTTTAAGACTCGTGTTTTTCTAAATATATCTACATTAGTATTTACTTTATATATGTAATTGTTTTTGTTTTGTCTCCCAAAATTCAGCTTCTTTTCCTCAAAACTAGAATTTAATTAATTTTTTGTAGTATTTATTTCATGTTTAAAAAACCAAACAATATTTAGAGCTTTGTGTATTAATGAATTCATGTTAAGATTTGTGCTGCTGTAAATATGCCTGCTCTTGAGTCTGAGGTATGAACTTGTGATCTGTCACTACAGAGCTAACCATTATAACTGAGCAACTGATGAAAATATCTGTAAATAAGTAAGAAACTGAGGCTTCTAAAAAAACAACCAAGAAAATAAAGCACATCAAAAATAAACCATGTAATTTTTGCAGTAGCAATAGAGCTATCTGTTTAATCAAACAGGAAAGGTTAACTAAAACTCTAAACCTCCAAATGAGGTTGCAGTCTATGAAACCCTTGTCCAACATATATATTGTATCATATATTATATATTAGATATTATATCATATATCTGTTCTAATGGGAAGCAATTTAGAAACTGTATGCAGGATGAGGTTTTTGGGTTGTTGTTTTTTTCTCTTTTTTAATGAGGAAGCCTTTACAAAGATTATTTATCACATCAAATAATTATTACAAAATATCCTAGGAAGTAAATGCAATGATTTAGCACCATGGGACTGTAGTTTTTGCAAAGAAAAAGCGGTATAAAGAGAAAAAAACCCCAAACACTTTAACAGGTTAAAACATCCTGATCTGTGTTCAGAAAAATGTTAAACAAAGTAACTTTTTTATTACTCCAAAATGAAAAAAACCCCCAGTTAACTCCCCTTTTTAGTTTTCAGAAGCTACATATTTGTCACATTTCCCAGTCAGAACACCATGGTTTGAGCAATGTAATGTTCAGCCTGAGTTTCTCTCTGCAATTCCCTCTGCAATTTTCCTTCAGATCATCAGGGATGAACTAGTAGCAACCATGAACAAAGAAAACTTTTTATATAGCAGACACATACCTTCCTATTTCTTCACCTTCTACTCTATTTAAACTGGAAGACAGGAAAGTTACAGGATATATCTTGAAAAAAATTCTGTCAAACCAGGAAATGTTTTTATTTCTGTTTTATCTATGCTGTGCCTACCAGACTTTGGGTGGTATCTTGTAAGTGTAATAATCCATTTGCAGTTTCATGCTGCACCTACCTGATAGCAGTGGTAGTTGGTAGATGACTATCAGGGTTTGTAGTTGCAACATGCTCTCTTGTACTTTGCAAACACTAACATTTCTAGAGCTGCAACATTACCTAATGGTGTTTATGATAAGGGCAGCAGGTAGAAATTGCTGACACCTTCCATTCTAAGACATTTCTTCACCTGATAAGACCTCTGCTACATTTTGGGGTCGAATTTCTATGCATATACATTTTTCCGAATATATATTTAATTTTCATAATTTCAGCAAAAGCTGTTCAGTTAGATTGAATTTAAGGCAAATTTTCCCATATCAAAGAAACATTAAAAAATTTCAGAAGGATTATTTGGATACATGCTTGAAATGTGTGCTTGCATGCCTGTCTGTGTTTCAAAGGAATGGTGCTTAGTAGAGGAAAAGTATGGGTTTTTATACAAAATCCAGTTATATTTGGCCATCTAAAAATGCAGCTTCACATTTCATTTATCTGAATATATATAGGTAGCTGATTTATCCTTGGTGGAGCACATTAGCAAATCAGCTTTCTTCTGAACTGCTGCTTCTGCCTGGCATGCAGCATTACACAAAAACCTGGAGCATGGGGAGCACTGGTGTTCCCAGCATCCTGCCTTGCTCAGGCAAGGCAGCTGGAAATGGAGGGAGTGCTCAGCTGCAGTACAGAGGGGTAAATAGAGCATGATTATATATAGTCAGTTTTGAGCTGAGGTGAAGACCTTTTCACATTTCTGCATGCAGGACTGTTAATGTTCTTAAAATGTGGTTTTGTCACCTTTCATGATCTCTGCCACTAGCGGTGAGTGACACATTTCTGACTATGTGGATTTTCACATTAAAGCTTTTTAGATGTCAAGTTGAAAGTAAATGAAAACATAATTTTGACTTTCCACTAAACTCTGCATTTAAAAATCTAGAAATTAAGAAGCTTGTGCTAATAATAGAAGAACTTTTTTTTATTATTATTAAAGGACAGACATATTTAGATACTTCTACCTTGCTTATGGAATGTTGGGCACCTTTATAGATTTTTATGGTCACCCAACTCCATTGATTTAAGAAATATTATGAGTAAGGTCATTTACTGCAAAGTATTTACTACTTACAGGTTGTAGAGTTTCAGAAGTGAATAGATGTGTTCATTTCCTTGACCAGATTGATACTGAGCATTAATTTCAGCCTGTGCTGAAATTGTCCACCTTGTATTGTAATTGTCCACACTACTCTGGTAAGATGTTCTTGTGGGTTTTCCCCATGACTTTGGTATTGACTCTGAAAACTGCTATAAAGATCCAAGGTTTCCCAGTTTTTACCAAAGTGAAGTAGACATTCTTTCCAAAATAATTTTCTTCATGCCTCCCAAAACTCTCCTAGAATTTTGCTATATTCAGCTTGTTTGTTTCATTTTCTGATGCCACATTTTCCCTCATACTGAAAGTTAGATCTGGAACATGTATGTAAATGTTCTGTGTATATTTATACCTATCACAGAAGCTTGATATCATATAGCCAGAAGGAAAAGTGTTAGCATCAGTCTCAGCTGGTGTGTGTTTATATAATGTCAGCAAGAAGCATTCTCATCCTTATCCTCAGCTATGATATTCATACCAACCAGGTATCCTCTTGGGCCTTGCGACACGTGATTCATCTTTACATTTGCAATGATGCATGAGAATTTAGGACATTTCCTTACACATCTGTTTTTCCTAAATTGCTGGCATGTGCTGGTGACACTACCTACTCCCCAGGGTATGATGACAACTGTGATGACAACCATGATGACAACAAAGGACACAGACAGTGACAAAGAAAGCTATACAATGCTTATCTAAATTTTCAGCCTCTTCCAGTTCTTGAGATCCTAATTTGTCTATTCCAGTTTACTAACACAGTGCAGAAAAAACAACATAGAATCTAAAGGCTTACATTCCTTGAGTGCTTTCACTTGATGTACAGAGAGGTCACCTTGCAGCCTAAGGATTGAGCACACTGTCATGTTCTGACCCCATTCTTTATTATCTTTTTCTTATATATTATTAATTGGGATCATTATTCTGTCCTCCCTACAGTACTGTACCAAGATTGGGCCCAGAACAGGTAAGAAATACTATCAGGTATAAATGAAAGAACAGCAAGGATTATATTTTCATGCACAAGCACTTTATAAAAAAAGGCTGTAAAATAATTCAGCATCAATACAAAGATGAAAAGTGCTCTAAAGCTATATCCCACCTCAAGTTCACATACTGACATGCATGTGTGAAATACAGTCAATATTAATAACCATATACAAACAAAAATATTTTGCACACTCTTGTTTCTAAACTACACAATAAAAAAAAGTCAATCAAAATTCAGTGGACTTTAAATCAATCAATCTGGAAATAAAACACAAAAGGCCTGAGGGTTCCACTGCCAAAACCAGAATATGATTTTCATATTCTCTACAATATTGTCAGTCATTACAATTTTCTCTTCACTTACCAGGGTTCTGGCAGAAACAATTAATTACTTATATGCTTTCTTTAGTCAAGGTAATCTTTAAGAGCCTTTTTAATCTTCTGTTGAAACGGAACACAGATATTAAATTCTGGAATATTAGAAACCAATCTGTGTGCACAGATTTTTGACTTGTACCTCAGCTGGTATTTTAAACCCCAGAGCAAAGCTGAAAGATTTAACTGAAAAATAAGAAATTTCACAAGCTTGTTTTTAGATAAAGATTTCAACAATAGTTAAAACACAAAATCATATTCAGAATGCTGCAAAAGGAAACGGTTTTTATAACCTCCTACTGGTAAGAAAAAGGAAAAAAATAAGCCAAATACTTTTTCGCAGTGGAAAAGTCCTATCTTGACATTTTTTCAGCTCCTGATTGGGTCTTATATCTGCAAAAGAACTTTTAACTAATACCAAAATTTACCTCTTGCAGAAATAAAAATACATCTTCCTAGATAGTATCTCCTGCTGCTAAAGCAACTTAATCAAATAAAATTTGTTTGACTATAAAAATTAACACTGATTTTCTTTTTTTTTCCACTAATACCTGCCAGAAATATATACTTTAAAAATGAAAATGTTGGTTTTTTTTCCTTTTTTACCAACAACACATGAAGCAGTAGATCAGGGTAAGACTGTGATGAAGGTGTACGTGCCCTAGTATTGTGATTCTGTGCCTTACTTATTCTGATTACCAGCCACATGAAAATGCTGATCAGTCATCACCTCTTGCAATATCAAACAGAATTCCTATGTGAGTCATTAGGATGATCCTCCTTTCATTTACTGAGAGGACAAAGTAAAAAGACAAACCCTTTCCTCATCAGACAACTCAGGTCTCTCTTTCATCACATGTGAGGCTATTAGCATTTACTGCTAGAAGGTAAGTGATAAAGACATTGTTTCAACAGGAAAATGCTGAGGCAAAGTAAATCTTGAAAATGCAATGATTTTGAACCAACTTTTTATAATCACCAGTGAGCTCTCAGTCTCTGAAACTTGCATATGGATTACTAGTTTTACATATGTTACAGCCTGGTTTGTTGACTCTATCCAATGTAGACTCTCATCTGTCATTTAACAACCATCTGGTGTCTGTTGGCAAAGCATCACTTCATCATTTGTAGAATATTGTTCATGTGAGGGCTCTAGTCCTAAAGCAAATCTGGAGATAGTCATATCTTCAGCATGACCAGGTCATTTCATTTTTTTTCCCCCTCTGGCAGATCTCAACTTTGTGGATTATTATTGATATACAAAATGTCATTTTCAAGCAGAAACATATTTAACTGCCCTTCAGACCCCAAGGCTTAAAATTAGATACTTATGTCCATATTTAGGTACACAACAAGAAGCCTGCTCAGGATTAAGAGAACCAATCAACATATGTCACTAACATGGACTCCAGCCCAAGTTTCCAGGTGCTCAGGTGTCCTCACTGTGCCCAACAAGGCTGGTAGGTGTTCAATAAGGTAATTCATCTATAATGCTAAATATGAATTGAAAGTTGTAATTTTTAAGAGCAGCTCTTAAAGATATTTGTTATACTAATTTTCCCTCCACTAACAGCCTTTGACAAGTGCCTCTCTAATTTTCTAACTGTTGCTTTGATTTTATATTGCTGTCTAATAGAATATCAGTAAGATATCAAAGTCAGTGGAAAAGAAACAATGGCCTCCCAAAATTTGATTTGATGCCAAATTTTGAAGTCCTATGCAAGTATAGTAAGACAATTATGCAGAGTTTCCACCAAGTGTAGATTACTGTACAAACATTTTGAAATAATATCAGTGTTATAATAAAGGAGAGATTCTTACATCAGATTTTTTTTTTAGACGTTTGGATACAGTCATTGAACACATTGGGAATGTATTTGTTTCCATTCAGCAGCCTTTGGTTGAGAGTTGCTGGGATTTTACAGCACAATCACAGTCTATTTTCTCCAGTGTGTAATTTTCTCAGAAAACCTTGGGCAACTCTGTTGATTTTTCATTTGTTCCTACTGCGCTCAAAGACGACAATGTAAGTGCTTGCAGGCAGACTCCAGGAGTTGTTAACCACAAATTTTGTCATGTGGAATTTTCTAGCTTTGGGAATATGCAAAAATATGTCTTAGGTATATTTGAAACCTATTATTTGTCACATTCAATATTCTTCTGAAAAATGAATTATTCTGTTAGCTATTCAATGCCTGCAGTTCTTTGTCTTTCGTTCAGATATATAACATAATCAGAACTCAGCTGTCACTAGTAAGTGGATGAATGTTTGTATGTGGGTTGTAACTCTAATAATGTGCCTACCCTGCAGTTGAAAGGACTTGTGGTGGTGCTGTCATTATTGTATCTATGGAAAAATAAGGCACCATATGTACTAACTGCTCAAATTGATTTAGCGGCTTCTGCTGAGTTTGGCTACAGTACTATGAGTAGTTAGGTGAAACAGTTTAATTCTTATTCTTAGCATATATCTTTCTGCCACTTAAATGTACTTCTATACTAAAAGTTACTAACTGCATTGATTAAAATTACTGATTTTCAATGTTAAACTCTCTTGGGGTGGAATACAAAGACATGTAATTTTATATAGCTGGAAAACCTTTTCGTTCTCCTTCTTATGCTTTATTTTCATGTTTAAATTTCTCAGAGAAGGTTGTCTCAGCTTGGCAACTGAGACTATTCATAAAAAATTACATTTTCTCTCCTTATCTACTTGAAGATTTATGTTTTGTAATGTGTTTAGTGTTAAGGTAGACTATAACAAAGCACTCACAAAAAATTTGTGTTTTTCTAAATAATTTCATGAATATTCATAAATAAATAAACTGTTTCAGAATTTTTCCTGCATGACTTTTGGCACTGCATATGTCCTGCTTGCTTTTGGATTAGCTAAGTACTGAATAAGAAATTAAAAAGTTCTCGTCAAATAGTGCCACCTGGTATTGTGTTCAGAGGTTGGAATATTATTTGCTAAAATGAAGTTTAGGGTGAATCTAATTTGTGCAGTGTGGACTTGAGGTCAACCTGAATACCAGACTTGCCAGCTTTCCTCGTTCTTATTTAAGCCTGCTGCAATCTATATTTAGCTCTGATACAAGGCTGCACTGCTTTGGATGTGACGGGAAACCTCAGACAACAAGGCACATTTAGATACAGATAAAAATGAACTCAAATTTCTTAAGAGTACAGGTATCCACTCCTATGAAATGTGGGTGTTTCATGGCATTGTATACCAGGCTGCCACACCATTTCTTTTTGTTTTCTTTTTTATAACTACAGTAGGTGACCATCTCTGAACTGTAAAGATGATATAGACTTCTTCCTGGAAGGACCTTTGGGGCAATTACTAAGGGCAACAATTCCAGACACAAAGTCAAATAGGATTATAGATAAACTGAATCCATTTTGTATTTTGGCTTGGTCTCAGGATTCGAATCCTTTATGATCCCAGTGATTTTCCTGACCAATAGCTATACAAAGACAAAATTTTACCTGGAATTTTTGAAAGACTAAATTGATCCTTCTTCTTTTTCCATCTTAACTATTCAAAATTACACTGTTCTGATTTTAATAAAAGAAAGTGTCATCACAAATTAAACTAATTCTGTCCATAAAAGGCTAAAATCTACCTTTGAAAACCATCAGGAGCTGTATCTTACATATACATGTGTTGCCTAAAAGATGTGATTATTAAGATATTCTCTATCTCACAAAAATATTAAAATTTTATATGTCTTTGTCACCAATCAACCAGTGTACCCTTACTTGTATCTCTGCTGTTTTGTTGTCATATAGTGGAAGCTCTTCTGCTGCTCTTTGACTCAGTCACCATATTCAACATGGCTACTATCAGGTCCTGTTTGTTAATTGGAAACTTATTAATTGGATTGTGACAGCATCTGTTAGATTTGAGATTTAAGCAGAATCAGGTTGAATATCTGTATCCCCACCAAACCAGCAGCTTGATGCTCAGTTGTTACCTCTGATCTCCGAGGGATCAGAGATTTCTTGGGAATACCCAGAGAAGAGCTTTTGTTCAGAAATATCTATTGTGTCTGAGACCAGCTGTTAAGTGAGCATAATCAAACCTAACCCTCTGCAAACGCCCTTCCTGGCCAGTCTGGGACCATGCCTGACCCTGGTTTCCCTCACAGGGCCTGTTCCTCACCCCTTCATGTGGGGTGACATTCCTGCCTGGCTTCATCCCGTGCCCAAGGACATGCCTGGGGCTGCCTCAGTGCTCCCCGGCTGCCTTGCCTCTGGCTGAGGTGGTGGGAATGGCCCAGGGTGCCAAGTCCTGCCCTGCTGACTTGGGCAGTCCTGCTGTCCCCAAACCTCAGAGAACTGCTGTCACATGAGACACCCTGACTTCAAGAATTTAAAAGTGAAATGTGTTAAAATTTAAGCTAACTCTTGGAATGCAATTGTATTGAAAGTGGTGAGCATTCAAATTTGGTTTGCTTGATACAGGTTCTTTGGAATACAGAGTGTTTTGGGTGAAAAAGTATAGAGGAACTGAAGAGGTTCTCAAGAAAAAAGGTGACATTCTGATGAGAAAAATGCAATATGGCTTTTCAGGTTTAATTTCTGGTTATGAGGGACACTAACTGTATGGAAGGAATAGGTCTGACAATTGCATTGTCGTAGGATTTGTCAAAGCATTGCTGGAGATCCGAACTGTGCCAGACCCTGTTAGATGGGGATGCTGATGAACCAATTTTCCATTCTGCATTTTAAAAAATGCTTTCAGACATTTAAAACATAAGCAAATCTGAGGGGACATGACACTTTACAGCTTTTTTTGTCCTGACAAATCTTGTGAAAGATTCTAGTCAGTTTTGTAAAGGTCTTGTGCTAATTCTTTCTCATTCGTTACCCAAGAAATAACAGCTCATAAGTGCTTTTAGACATTATCTCTGCATTAATGTGGTTCCCTAACTACTCTGTATTGTGTCCCTTTCTAAACCTAGACTTTCCATTGGGTTATACAATTTCATTAATGGAGAATTTGAAATTATTCTCTTTACTTCTTCAAAAGCTTTTTCTTGTATTTCTGTCCATTCCCGTACAATGACTTTAAATTATTTGGCTCAGAAACTCCTATTCTTTTTTTCACAAGTAATTAAGAAGGCCCAGCACTATTCTTAATGTTCTTTGACTCTGACGTTTTTATAGGCCTGAGCATCTCTGTGATTTTTTCAGATCACAGTTTAGTAATTTTTTGTCAGCAGAAGTAGGACACAAGGCACTTTCTCTTACTAAGCCAAATAAAGCGCAACTTCAGGTTAGCCAGATTCTGTTTAATATATTTCTCTTTTTGTTAATTTCAATTTCTGCTCGTGACCTGTTGTTCTCAAGTAATGAAAATGTTAGCAATTATTTGTTTAACAGTCAGACAGTTCTTCTGGACCTCAGTTTAGTTTTGATCAAGTGATTTCTTACATGTATTATGCTTTTAACTACCCAAAATTATGCAGTATCTAGTAGAAAAATAATAATCCTGGTGAAATATCTTTGGTAACTTCTGTTTCTTGCTCTGTGATCTTGAATGCAAATATGTCATTTACAGTCTAAGGGTATCTTTAACACCAAGGGTATATGGTTTGACTAGTTTTTCCTCAAAGTTCATAATTCTTTTTATTTCTACCTTTTGAAGCATTACAAATAATCTGATTTCTAGTTATTCAACAAGCATCATTTACACTTCCACCAATTATTCTACACAGAAAGAGTCCTCATCTTGAAAAGCAATTTTCACCTTACTTTAGGTCAAATCACCAGTTAATTTTTCATGTTTCAGATACTGAAAAACATGGGGAGCTTAACTTTTGCCTGTACTTTCTAAATACCTTAGGTTTGTGATATAACAATGATGAAAACAACATAATCTTTATTTCTTTTATACTTTTATATATGTATCCAGAGTCCTTTATATTTTTATTGTATATGATGGTTTGTTGTGAATGATTGGTGTGGCCAATTAATAATCACTGTCAAAGGTATTGGCAAAAAGCAGGTTTTAATACAAACATGTGAAAGTGTGATTTAACAGAATTTACTGGCAAGTTCGCTCTATAGCCTAGTACGTAGGCAAAGCATACACAGAAGAACGGCAGGGAGAAGGATGCAGGATGCACCACCACAAGGGTTTTTAGTCCTTGTTCACTAAAACTACCAGGATGAGACTGTAGTCAGTCTGGAGTTTAGGTGATTTCAGTGTTAAGATATGTAATAGATTATTATATACTTACTGCAGATAGATTATTGTCTCTTGTACCTGCGTGTGTTTCCATAGAGATGACATTCCCTTTCTTAGTCTAAACATTTTCTAGAAGACCTGAGATGAGGATTTAATCTCAGTCAAAACTACACAGATATATTCTTTCAATAAGTGCTGCTTATGCTTAAGAAAGATTTCAACAATAACACACAAAAGGAAAAAACATAATAAATCTTCCAAGTTCAAGTATCCTGATGATGTTGCTGAGCATTCACTGTGTGCTTCTACTTAGTAAATTGAATAGGCATGCTAATTTATAAAAATCATTTTTGTAAAAATGATTGCTTTGTAAAAATCATTGCTAACCACACAAAAATTCTTTAGGCAATTGTGATAGCAATATTAGTTTATGCACCCTTTTTAATAAGCTTGGAGAAAAATCAGCTCTCATTTTCCTACTTCTTTAAAAAGTGCTTTAGGTGAGATAATTCATGGCTGTTTTGTTATTCCTTCAAAGCAGCTTAGAGTCCTAAAAAGCGATTGTTCTGACTCTTTCCCCTGAGCCAATGTCAGCATTTTTTTTTTCAGTTGTAGATTGGTGTGTTCATAAATTTTAACTTTCCACTTGACCTGTGAAGAAAAGAAATGCAAAATTAGGGCTATGATATTCCTTTAATAACTGTGTCACCTTACATTGAATAGGAATAGTTACAGCCTTTCATGGAGCATGAGGGCATTTTTCTCTCCCCTTCATTTTACTGTGACAAGTGCAAGGACACACAGCTCCCTCATGCTCAGCTTGTTCAAGAGCCTCTCTTTCCTTCTCTGTAAAGCTGTTCCCCAGCCAGCCAGGCCCCAGCCTTTATTAATCTGTACTAGTTAGGCTCTACATTTGCCATTTTTGAATTTCAGATATCCTATACTCCCAGCTTGATGAAATCCCTCTGAATAGCAGACTCTAAAATGTTAACCACTCTTCCTGGTCTTGTATTTTCTGTAAATCTAAGTGTCTGCATTTCTTCACCATGGAGATCAGCAGTGCTGTCAAACAGTATCAGACCTAGCATCAACCCCTGAAGAACAGTGCTGTTAGCTGAGGATAAGCCATGTATTTAAATAGTGGCATAATGACATTTTCTTCTCTCTCTCCCGCTTTCTTTCTCAATGTTTCTTAACAATTGGTTTTCTATTTTTGACTTGTTCTGCATGTTGAGCTTATATTTTCATGGATTTAATATTCAGCCAAAAACTTTGCTCCTGAGTGGTTGCATTCAGGTCACATTGCTTTTACATGTGTACAAAAAATGTTTGGTTAGGTTTTTTTCCCCCATATACCTTGAATTTCACCTGCTATATCACTGACTAGTGACTCAGAGGTGTATGTACCGTTCAAGTCATAATTCGTTTTTGTACTCACAGAACCTGTTTTAATGATTCATATCTATGCTGAATTACACAAACTCAAGTGGAAGACTTCTACTGTCAATTCTGGATGAACAACTGAACATTTATTCTTAGCTCCATTTTCCTGTCTCTTGTCAAACTGCTTATTGAAATTTCTTCCTACTTTTGACTTTGTTTACAAGCTTCTTTTTGTCGTTTATTCTTCTGTAGAGATGCTGAATCTAAGCGAATCATCACAATTATGAAACTTTATACTTCTATAGGATTTTGAACAGCATAATTGTTTTACATGAAATCAGCAGCAACTTTCTTACTGGAGTGGCTTCCTGATTAGCTGATCCTAGAACAAACAGAGTTTTAGTCTCTTAAAATGTTATCTGTTTAATTCCCCACAGTGACATTTCACTAATTGATAAGAGGATGCTGATGCTATCCAGAAAATCTTTATTGCCTGTTTCCACTTTCGTGTCTGAGAATCTGGTAATCAGTGTCATTATCCTGGTCAGACACTCTCTAACAGTTACACAAATGTATATTGTCATTTAAGATTGGTATTTTGGACCATTAAAGTTCTGTTCTGAATATGTTCATCTGCTTAAATTGAAGTTCTCTTTCTTGTCATACTAGGCTCTCACATTCATCTTTGCATTTACCATCCCAGTGGCTCTCAACAAATTTCTGGTGTATCTATTTCATTAATGTGTTCATCTAGGGCAATATATTTCAGTTTGTTTTTTCTTGTTTCTTGTTTCCTCAGACCAATCATTCCCTTTGACATTTAATATTTGTATGAAAATACACTTATCTCTGATTAATCTTGCTTATTGACATACTATTTAAGTAGCAAACATTATATTTCATATTTTTTCTCAACCATTCCTAGTATTTTTTGTATCTTATTTCAGAATGCAGAAATCCTTATGCATACACTTTTGGATAAATCTTCCCCAACTGATTATTTCCTACACCTTTTAGACTGTTATCTTTCCAAACTCATCAGTTTCTAAGCTCAGTCACAGTTTTCTTAGTTTTAAGCATCAATAGCTTTGCTCTCAAGATGGTGATGTCACATGTAGGGCTACAGTAAAAATAGGACAAGATTTGTAAGATGAAAAGTCTTTTGACTGAAGTACATTCATATAAATAGCACTAGTCCTGTATCTCTAGAGCTAACATGAGGGGAAAGACCACTCTTTTTTAATATATTTCATAGTGTTTTGTTTTATTGATTACATGATATCCCAGTGTGCATGGCATACAGGTAAGAAACAGAGGGCACAATGTGTTCTTTTCTGTATCAAAATATCATATTTGGCTTGGGTTAAAATATGTAAACAATGTAAACAAACTTTTAAACAAACCCTATAGTTTTAATTTTTTTTTAATTTTAGGCATTGCTCATTTGTATTTATCTTCTTCACTGCTTTGTTATACTCCTCTAATCTCAGTTCATATACACCTACAGCGTGGATTGTGCAATATTTTCAACTGCATTCACAACTGAAATTAAAAAATCTGCCTCCTTCTCTAAAAAAAATCTGTGCCCTTGAGGTAGACCTACAGTCCTTAGCCTTCCCTTCTCCTGTGAAGATTTTTGACAGCTAACATCACATCTTGACAGAGCTGGATGGCTCAGAACATAGCTTGCATTAAGACCAGTCAGGATTTAGGTACTATTTGCTCCTCTACTTAATTTTCCTGAAAGATTTCAGTCTACACGGTTTTCTAGGATCATGTCAAAGCATGACATCAGGACCAAATCCACTGAAAAATACAGTGATAGTTCTGCTTTCTTTTAAAAGCACAAGGAAGATATATTATTTTTTGATGTAACTCCTACTATAATAGTCAGGCTTATAGCCTGCAGACCAGTATATACAGCATTGCCAGTCATAGCAACAGCCCATTGATTTTTCCACTGAATTTTTTTAGTTTCTTTGCCCGCAGGAGCATTTTTTGACTCTTTTTTTTTTTAAGGGCCTTTGCTTATCTTTTTATACTATAGCCATAATTTTTTTATGAAGAAATAAGGAGTAATTTTTCTGTAGAGAATGAAATATGAGGCCTTGATAATAAAAGTGAAACAGAGACTTCCATGGTGCAGAGAAGTATAAGATGATAAAAAAAATGTACACTTAAGATTGAAGCTATGAAAAATTCAAGAGTGGTGAGCTATTGTGGTGCAGATTTGGGAGCCAGACAGAACAGAGTTTACAGTAGTTAAAAGAAAAAAGAGTAATTTTAAAAATATAGACATATATATTTTTAAATTCATTAACTATATAAATATATAGAAGAAAGAAAAATAGTCTGAAGTGGAATCACAATAGAGAAGAATCAATCAGAATCAAGAACATATTTCTTCCTGGCAAATCAAAAAATATTCCATGATTAACATTACTGTCCTCAAGGAGATCTACAGGGCAACAGTATAGAGATTAACAGCAGACAAAAAGGAGAATTAGAAATTTTATATACAATAACTTTTAAGTGTAATATTAATAATAAGATTTGGTCTAAGTTATTTACATAATTTAGACTATGAATATAAGTATAATTTTAACTGGGCTAACCATACAAAATGGAGAAAATTAGTTATGCCTTTAAAACTTAAAAGAGACTGCTAGTAAATTTTTGATGTCTCGTGAAAATCATATTCCCTTATTTACACATAAAATGTTTTTGAGGGTTACAGTGTCAAAGTAGGATACATACATGTGTTTTCTCTTCCACCTGTAAGATTTATGTCTTTACCTATAAATCATTATAAAGTCATTCATGTTGAAGCTGTTTCAGTTAAAAAGAATTAAATTAGGAATGAGCCCTGTATCGATTTACACTAATTGGGACAAGAGTATTGTAATGTTAAGTGATGTTCAATTTCTCTTTCTCTTTCCTTCATCTTGTTCTTGGTACTCAAACATCCCCTGTCACTCAGGTGTTGGTTTCATGTCTCACAAGTAGAAGAATTTATATTGGTTATTACAATAGTTCTTTGGAAAGTTCAATTTTGTCTACTTTGCAAGGAATTCTTTCCTAAATGACCTAAAATTGGTGAAGGATGATGGCTGGAATTGGAGCATAGAGAAGTGCCTTGTCATGCTGGAAGTTTATGGATGGCTTACTAAAGCAACACTCATATATTCTGAATTCCAGATCAAATCTTTAGCATAAAGTTTTTTTTATTTTATTTATCTCCCACAATAGCTATGAACTGACTTTGGTTTTTTTTATATTTCTGTTTCCTTCAAGGAGTGGGTGGCAGGGGGAGGGAGGGAGGAGGATGACAGAAAAACAACAGATGGGTTAGAGGCAGAATACCTTCTTAGGCTTAAAAAATAATATAATGTCTTCAGACAGCCTGTATATATTCTTCCTTGTTGACTGGAGTACTATCCTTTTTATTGTCATGACTGAATTTCAGCCATGTAAGATGTGTGTATAGAAAGCAAAATGGGATCTAAAAAGGCCACTGCTGAGAGTTTTTGGAAAAAGTAGGGGCTAAAGGATAAAGTAATATAGTTACTTCATAATTTCAAATCAATACTATCTAAATGTCTTTAAAGGAGGTCTTTTAAAATTTTTTTTGAAAAATAATTTTGTTACCTTGAAGAGTCTAAATTAATTTGAAAGAAATTATTAATTGTGTAAGATGCTAGTAATATGAGAAACAGAGAAAAAATTAAAGTAACTTTTAAACTTTTTTCAGTTAAAATTGAATATTATTCAGCAGCCCTGATTAGTCTTTCAGCTTTATTATATAATAAGTCTTATAAATAAATTATGGTCAAAAAATAGTATAGACTCTTGTCTTTCTGTTTCACTCCCTTCACTTTTGATGAGCTGTCTTTCTGCATCTATGTTTCATGACATGTGCCTCAGAAATGGTCTCTGGCAAATGCCCATTCTTCATATTAGGTTACAACAGTATTAATTATTTTCTTTATTGCAGCTTATTACCCTGAGACAAAAATGTGTTATTTTTAATACATTTCAGCTCAAGCTGTTCTGTTATGTAAAAATAATTTGAATTTATTACTTTTAGACTAGAATATTAAATGTCAGTATTTTCTATATCTAGATATATTTTAATACAAAAAAATGCTGAATAAATTTTTTTTAATCCTTTAAAAGTAAATTAATTTGTGTGCTGGATACTAGAAATTGTCAGTGCAATGATTTGGATGCAGATGTTTCAGTTGATTAAAAGTACATCCCACCACACCGTGTTATATTCTAAGCTTGTAAAGTATAAGACAAAATGAGATTGCCTAGTGCAATTATGTATTTTCTGTAAGAATTAAAAAGGTATAAAATAAATTATTGTGTTTGTAGAGCAGTGTTCCTACTGCTAACATAAGATTCTTGAGAATGGGACCAGAAAATTAATAATGATAACAATAATTTTTAAAAAAAAGTGTGTTCTGTTTCCTAAATATCCCTTGCTATTTCATGTTGGAAGAGAGAAGGCATATTGCTTTTCCTCCTTTTGGGATTGATATGCAGTCCTTTCTGCTAGAAAGTACTACTACTGCTTATAGTTTTCCAAGTTTCCAATGGGCTTCTCTGTAAAGACCTTTGGCTTCTGAATTGGTAAGCAGTAGGCTAAATTTACTAGCTGGGCAGAAGAAATTCTTTTTATACTTCATATCTGAAGGAGTAAGAAGAATTACATGAAGATCCTGAAGAGAATTTACTGGTGGTAAAAAGCGGTTTTTAGTGTTACTTGACTCATATCATTGCTTACTATTTTTCAGTCCCATGAAGATGGTGATTTTTCACTGTATTAGCACTATAGGTAACCCATTTATTATACAACACAGTTTGTCTTAACTAAAGAAAATTTCTGAATTTTTTTTTTTTTTTTTTTTTTCTTTTTTTTTGTTTTTTTTTTTTGTGGTTGGGGATTTGGGTGGTGATTTTTGGCTGTAATTGCTATTTCCGTGTTTTCTTTAGGTTTTGGGTTTTTTAGTCTAATTGTCCTTTCCAATGAAGTATTTAATAGATTAGATTAGATTAGATTAGATTAGATTAGATTATGACAGAAAATTCTGAATGTCTGTTTATGAACTTGCTAGGAACAATAAATCAAATACCTTATTATGTGGGTTTTAAACCTCAGTATTTCAAAATGTTAAGTGGAAATGTAGAATGGTAGTGAGGGTTATCCTCAGTCCTATAAACATCTCCTTGCCTGGGAAAAAGGTCAGTGAGTTTCATTACTAACAAACCAGTTCCAGGATATGCCATCCTCCTGATAAAGCATTTGAAGTGAAAATTACAGATTTTTATTTTGCACATAGAAAGCAATTATTTGGACTTGGAAAATTAGCTAAGCAGACTACTTTTTTAATTTGTCAGTGTCTAATATCCATCAAGTGCCAACCTTGTCCTTTTCTCCAGACATGCAATGTTGTTGTCTTTCATTATCTAAAATTGCAAGAACTTATCTGTGATTGTGCAAACTTGACAGAAAAATGGAAAACCGTTCGGAACATCATTGAACTGTGTACTTCTTGTAATTAAATACAACATCACTCTAAATCAGAGCTGGTTGCTTTAACATATACAATTTTCCCTAAAATAGGAATTTAATTTTTTTTTCCAGTCCTGGTTCTGGCCAGGTGAGTTGCAGGGAACATGGCCAAGATATTTTGTTATTCAGTACCACATTACATCTTTGCCAGGGGTGGAGAAGTTGGACTTTCTCACTTCTGGGGAGGAGAGGCATCCCTTTCTGGGGTAACAAAGCCTGCCAGGGGATGGGGGAGGATCTGTTCTCTATTTTTGTATACTTCTGTCAATAATATTGTTGCTGTTACTGTTTCTTGTCCTATCTCATTACTGTTTTCAGTAAATTGTTCTTACCTCAACTTGTGATCTTTGCCTTTTGTGCCTGCAGTGGTCTTCTCCAAGAACCTTCAGTGGTGCAGGAGGGTGGAAGAGGGGGTGGAGAAGGGAGAAGAGGGGGAGAGAGAGCGAGTGAGCAGCAGTGTGGTTTGAGAGGTCTTGGTGGGAGAACTAGATTCAGGAATACCATTCCTGAACCACC
>NW_005054321.1:203409-205239 GCF_000277835.1 Geospiza fortis
AAACATTTGGCAAAATTTAGAGGTTCATAGTCCTTATTTCTTGCTTTTTCTTTGTGTAATCAAGGAAAAGTGTTTTGGAGTAAGAAGCTGAAGGGGATTTACCCAACTAGGCATATACACAGTCATTATGAAGATAAATAGTTGTAGATTTTTCAGAACAGGTGAAAATTCTAGTAAAAATTTTAGCTTTCAACAACTGATAGAGAAAGTGAAACTTCAAACATTTCAGTGAAACTTCAAATGTTTATAGGTGGTATGGATAGTTAAAGAAAAAGATGAAAAACTACAAGAGTCAAACCTAAATACAACATTTAACAGACCTTTTGTGGAGCCTTTTTCTGTCATTGATTCTCTCTGAGCATCCTGTCTCTCAGGCTACATTTTTCTGAAAGAAATCCATATGTTGAAGGATGTTAACATTTCTAACCATTCTGGTTTTTTTTTTTAACAACTACAAGAGTACCCTGCAGGTTCTATCTTCATCTTTTAAAAATTACTTCAATTCTACTTTATTTCGAAAATCTCTTGCAATCTCTCTTTCACCTCTTTAGGTAGATTTGATGCTATCTTCCACAGCCCTTAAAGCCAATGACCCAGCAATAGACTACTTTTGTCTTTTCCTCATCTTTCTTTCCCCTAACATTTTCCCCTTTATGTATTCATGACAACATAACTGATGAATGGAATCTTGTATTTTAAAACAACATTGTATATATTTGTTAACCTTGTGAAAACTTATGATTGAGATTCCTCAGATAAAATCAGTGATTCTAAGCAGAGGTCAAATATGACTGTAACTAAGCATTCTATCTTGATAATGGGTGTGAATGAAACCATAAAACTGTGCATACATTTGTGTATTACTCAATTTTTCTCAAAGCATTTCCAGACATCCTGGAAAAGTCACTTATTAAAGTGTATTGTGTGGCTGAAACTCAGAGGTGTCTTGATAGTCTAGAATGAATATATTTGTTATCAGGCCAAACATTTTTCTCTTTATGAGACATCAAAGAGAGAGACACATAATGCTTAAAGAGCTGGATTGGAATGCAGTACTGTTAAATGCTATAATTGCATGTTTCGGAGAAAACACTAGTTATGCTTCCCTCTGCAGAAAAAAGTAGAAAACATGAATTGATAAAAACATCATCAAAAAGAAAGTGAAATAGAAACCCACGAACCATTTGTGGGTAAAACTCTGCTAACTTTCTTAAAAATAATATTAGGACTAGGATAGCTAGTTCTATCAACATGATAAGATGTAGTGTTTCAGAATACCAGTGAAGGGGAAAAAAGACATAGTTACTTGTTTAATTTTTTCTGATTTTAAGTTCTAATAAAAATAGTTATGATTTGAGATCTCTGAACACTGTTGCAACATTCCTGTTGCCTGAAACATTACTCAGTAAACCAAGAGAGCTATATGAACAGGCTTCAGATTCCATGTCATTTCACATCAGCAGTGGCTGTATGTAGAATGCATACTGGATGTCATCTTCCTTAGACGCTCACTTCTTACTCATTCTCAACAGTGCTGCAGGGAATGCAAGACCTGCATGTTAAATGTCCCCTTCACAGGCAGACAATGTGAAAGGCAGAGAGGTATACTCCATATGTCTTCTAAATGATCAATAACTTGGCAATACTTTTGGAAACAATATAATTTTTGGCAACAATACTAGTCTTTAAATATTACTTTTTAAAGTACAAGATTTCCTGCCTAAGTCTGTTCCATTTTGCATGCTCCAGCATTTATATTAAAATAACTATAAAATATTGTAAAGGCAATTTCAGAATAGATAGGATTTTTTTTTCCCTCCTTCCCCCCCC
>NW_005054321.1:205260-223134 GCF_000277835.1 Geospiza fortis
CTTTTTAGGCTTTCTGCCTGACACACTGAGTGCACAAAAGTAGTGGTTTGTTTCAAAGTCCTGTTACTGAAGTTCTGTGGGAGCAGGTGTTCATAGACAATTTTCTTTAAAGCATGAAGATGAGAAAAGCATGAGCTTGGGTCAGGAGGACACATTGTTGATTCAGTGGAGATTACTTCAGCATATGAGAGAAATACAAAATAGTTAAAATAGCCCAACAAAAATCTTTTACAGACATAATGATCCTTGAGCATTCTTAGTGTTGTTGTGAAAAGGAGTGGCTGTGGCTCAGCATTAAATATATATGTATTTTTTAATTAGAAATTTATCTGTGTACTTATAAAATATCATATACAGAGTAAAAGGCAAACGAATAAGGAGATTTTTGATTTTATAGTTGATATTATTAGTGTGCATGATCATGAATTGTTTACTGTAATATAAATTACTTTCTTAAAAAATGTTGAGAGACCTTTATTTGATGAGAGCACCTGACATGGCTTTGTCTATCCCTGCCTTTTTTAGAATTATCTATATATTATGGGAGCAAAGAATTATATCAGAAATTTCTATGAAGATTAAGATTCACTTTACAATCTTTTTTTTTCCACTGGGAAACAGCAAGATAAGACATCAAAGAGGTAATGTGGCTTTAAAAATTACATTCGAATTTTCTTGAAACCACTTCATTACTCCCCAGTTGCAGCAGGATCAGACGCATATCTCCCCAACAGGAAACCGGAGTTGTTTAGCCTGGAGAAAAGAAGGCTCAGGGGAGACCTTATCACCCTCTACAACTCCCAGAAAGGAGTAACAAGTGACAGGACAAGAGGAAATGGGCCCAAGCTGTGCTAGGGGAGGTTCAGGCTGGACATAAGCAGGAAAGCCTTACTAAACATTGAAATGGACAGCCCAGGGGGGTGGAAGAAGGTGCACAAGAAATGACTGAATGTGGCACTTAGTGCCATGATCTAGTTGGCAAAGCGGTGGTCAGTGAAAGGCTGGACTTAATGATCCCAGAGGTCTTTTCCAACCTAAATGACTCAGGGATTCTGTGATGTGTTCAGCTGATGCTGTTACCATGGTAGTCAAGGGTAACTCTCACTGACTTTACATGGATAGAACTGAATTTCCTTGCAACAGCTAACTGCAAGAGAAACTAAATAATGCCTGTCCATGACTTGCACAACGGTCTCAATAGTGTCTCTAATTGAGCCAAGGCCCATAAAGTACTGCCTGCAGAATAGGCTTCTTCCTTCATTCAGAACACAGTGCTGTCAGTTCTAAACTGTATTAATTCTCTGCTGCTTTAGAGAGTTTGGGGAGTGTTTTGTTTTCCATTTTTATGTACAGCTAAAAGTAAGTCTTCTCTGCTGTATAACTTAGATTTTTGTCTGCCAGACTTCTGTTAGCCTGCTTTTGATAAATTCAAATTTTCATTTACTCTCAAGTTCTCTTTCCAAGTAATTTTCTTTTTCCCAAAGAAAACCTGTTGAGTTTTTTTTTGTTAGTTGGTTGATTGGTTTTGCCTTTTTTTCTGAAGAGATTTGACTCAAGGGAAATCTTCCATTGCACATAGTAGCATTATGTTTATTTTGTTGTGCCTTATATAGACATCTACCACTGTCTAAAAAGGATTTTTATCCTAAAGTTTTCTAATAAACTGACAGGAATTGCACAATATGTAATTCATGCCCTTATTTTCATTTTGTAAGGAACATCTAGACATCTTGATAGCATTTTGTGTTTTATGCTAGTGGATCACAAAGTACTTTATAGACAAATAGTATACTACCAGTTTAATACCCTGCAGTAATCACTTACTCAGCATTGACATGCTGCACTCAGAGGTAAAACAGACCATTTAGATAAGAGTTGTAAAATACCACTCAGTAATTACTTCAGGATGATTTACCACAAGTATGCACACTTTCACTGGCAGGATATAATTTATACAGCATTTGTACCCATATAGTAGGCATAACATCATTACCCAACTTGACTCTTTGCCCTAAACAGATCAGATAGTCATGTCATGTGGATGTTTGCATGGTTCATTTGAAATAAGATATTGCTAGTAGTCCTCCGTCACCTTGTGCCATGAATGCAATGTTTTTGGAGATGTGGTATTTTTTGCACATCTCCCATACCAGTTTGGAATCAAAATATAATGCTTGACTGTCCAATAGACTACACAAATCATCCTATTCTCAAAGATGCTTTCTTGGCTCACTACCATTCCATTTAATATAACTTGTCTGAAAGCTGTGAAATTATATACTTGAAATTTTCATTTATCGCCGGTAGAAAGAAAAAGTATAATTAACCTCCTTAAGTTTCTTGAAAGAGGAGAGGATGAAGAAAGGAAGCACCTACATTGCAGAGTAATTCTGTAAAACACGTTGGACCTGTTTATCTTAGAAGTGGTATGAACATATGAGTTCAGGTTTGGAGTAAGTAGAATTATTTCCCACCTGCTCTTCATATTCAGGCTATTTTTCAAAGAAAACAAACTGCATGTAGAGAGTAGGTGCACCCAAATGCATATCTCAGTAGGAATGATCAAGATACTAGGACATCAGGACATATGGAGAGTTTACTGTCACTGCAGTTGGTCTGTAGTCCAAGCACACATTCTGTAAGCAGAGCTGTAGGACATTGATCCATCCGGTAATTTAATTATGGTTAATTACACAGCCCAGTAAATGTTGTTCCTGTCAGATGGTTAAAATTTCCTATCTGGCATGAAAAGTTAAATATAATTTTTTTAATAACATTACATTTCTAATGATTAATTTACCAGTTTCTACTGATTGAAAATGCTATGGGCTTTTTTTGCGCAGAGCACTTTTTTCCCATGGTCTTGGTTACAGATTTTTGTCCCTTTTAGGGTACAGTGCCAAATTCAGACACACATTATTTTCATAAAAGAATTTGCCAGAGCAACAGTAAAGAGAAAAATTGTAGAGAGGATTTGTTTAAAACTGGTAAACAGTGGGCAAAGAAGAGCTCTTTAAGATACAATTTGTACAATTGGAACTGTGTAGCTCCAGAAAACAAAGTTGAATGTAGATTGGTTGATTTGTTTTCCAGGCTGAAACCAAGCATTTGGGATAAGATGGGGAGTGGATTTATGTAACTTTTCTCTAGTTTATGAACAATAAGTTATTATTTAAATGCTAAAAACCAAATTTCATTAGATTGAAGCAATATTCTATATTGAATTTGGAAAATTAATTATATTGTAGAGCTTTAAGAAAAATATTTTTCCTTTTTAAGTCATTTTCTATTAAAAAAAAAACAAAACAAAATTACACATAAAGAGGATTTTCTTTCTTTCTTATATAGAATATCTGTCTGGATTACTTTTTTGGGCCCTCTGGTAATGTCAAGTGTTTTTGCAGCTGTTGCACTTGAAGTAATTAAGTGATGGGAATTCATCTTACCAAAAGAAAAATGAAGCCAATTAAGAGAATAAAAAGTTAATTTTAAATGTCATCCTCCACACAGTCAAATGCTAATGTTTCATAGTGCAGAACCACTACAACTTGAAAGAGATGCACAGAAATATAATTAGATCAGTTAAAATTATTTTAAACGGGCTTAAAGAGCTATTTATATATCTTCTAAAAAATAGATATATTATTATTCAATAGCAGACTATTCTATCTTTTTTTTGTGTATGAATGACATATATCTTGCTTTGTGCACAAACAAGTAGCAAAGCCTGCATTCCTACAATCACTAACAAAGGAAGTATTCATACGTTGCAGTGCACATGACAAAATATTTCATCTTGAGATATTTTTACCAGTAAGTTCAGTAATTAAACATGAAATGAAAAACATTTCTGGAGGAAGCAAAAAAGTGGAATTCATCACGAAAAGATTAAAATGCAAATCAGCTTTCCACCAAGAAGGTACATTAAAATGATTTGAACAGTTAGGAATTTTTGTTTAATGTATTCTGGTAATGAAATTTATATGTTTGTGAAGTACCCAACATATCTGTTTAATTCTTTTAATAAGAGTTAATAAAAATAGAAATCTGATGTTGGGGAAGGATCATGGGGTCTGGATTGGGTAGGATTGGATTGATGGCATGAACTTTTTAATCTGTTGATGTCATTAAGAGAGCAGAGACCAGGTGATTGCAGTCTACTTATCGCAAGGATCTATACAAAACTAAAATTTTAAATACTGTTTTCACATATGCCTGGAGAATTTATAAGTGTCAACTACTAACTACTGTTAAACACACTGTATCCTGTGGGATGTTGGCTCTAGAGAAGAGCTGCCCATTCTTCCCTTTGGAACAACTGGAAATAAGACTTGGAATATATATATATATATATGTGTGTGTACATGTATATATAATGCCGTTCTTCTTATTAAAACACTGTGCATGTAAACTGAAAAGACTTGGGGTTCTGGATGTTTTCCTCTAGTTCACCTTCTGACTGTGCAAAAAATGTGAGCATACTGAACATGGAAATGTTCTTTTGACAAACAAAAAGCCTCACAGCATCTGGCAGCACATCTGTGTCCCACTTTGTACACAGTTTCTTGGTGGCTTTGGACAAAGTCTGTCTAGAATATCCATTAGTTCTTAATGTGCATATTCTTCGTTTTAAAGAAGGCTAAAAAGTTCTATAAGCGAAATTCTAAAAGGTAGGAAGCTTATGAATTCATTTGCTGCACAATGGCTTTGTGAATTCCCTATCTAGGTACTGAAAGAATTGCCTGGTCTACCTGTCCCTGCCCACCCCGGAACTCCCCTCACATGGCCTGAGGTTAAAGACCCCCTGCGAGTCCCCCAGGCCCTGCTGAGCCCACATCCCTGCCTGACCTCAGTGCATCTGCAGCTCCAAGGAGGTGCCTGAACCCTGGGGCTGGGTTACCCCATTGCTCCCAGCTGCCTGCTGCTGGCTGGGATGGTGGGACAGACCCCGAGGTCCCACTGCGTGTTTCCCTGGAAGCAGCCATCCTCACTGAGCCCTGGCAACCTGCTGCTCAGCTGTACAGAGGACACAAAAGTAAAATTCCAAAGATAGTAGCTGCTTGGGAAATTTAAATTATAATAAATTATAATTCAATTATAAATTATAATCGTACAATCTAATTATGTTTTTTAGTCAACTTTATAGAACATTTCAAAATATATTCATCTTTGAGTGTGTTTTTTAAAATACAAACTCCTGAAATTTCATGTTTGAGTATTTGTCTTTTTTGTATAGAATTTTCATTGTTGTTTGTTTTATATTAAGGAGATTCCAGTACTGTCTAAAATGGGCTCAAAAATGTGTACCATATTCTAAACAGAATGATTTATTTTTCACTGAGAATACATTTGAAATGCTGTTAGTTTTTACTTCCTTCTCAAGCCTGAAGTGTCATAGGCCAACTCAGGTAGCTCTGAGTAGCAGCAAGTATCAGAGTTTGAGAAACCACAGGTTGTTTAAACTGCGTAATTACAATAGAGTTCAAAAATTGTCAAGTGAGTCTTGACCACTATTTATTAAATAATGGATTAAAATTAAAAGATATAAAATAATAATTACTTGACATTAATTTTCACATTTTATTTCCAAAAGTTTGGGGTTGGGTTTTGTGGATTGTTTTGGGTTTTTTTGGGGGAAAGGAGCATGAGTGTGGATTTAGTGGGGTTTTTTTACTGCAGCTTTTGAGCAGGGACGTTTTCCAAAGTGCTGTATTAGTATATATGAAAAATATATGGTCATAACTGCTATGCATAGGAAAAAAAGAAAAAAAACACATTTTTGCTGCTCTAAATATTCAAGTCCATGGAGTTGGGCTACGTTTTCCAGATATCATTTTCTAGTGACAGGCCCTACCATAGGTGGTTCGATTTCAAGCGTATATATGGGATCAACTCCATTTAAGGCATGTTGGGGAACATTTATAGATTTGGGGGGTTTTTGGTTTTGTTTTGTTTTTGTTTTGTTTTTTGGGTTTTTTTTTTCTTTTGGTAGGATTTTGTGGCTTTGTTGTGTTATTGTTTTGTGGGTTTGTTTTTTTTTTAATTCTGGTTTCAATTTTGCATTTTCTTCTTTCTGTAATCTTTTTGAGCCAAATATGTCTTCCTGCTGTCCAATTATTGCAAGACACTTTGATTCTGTAATTGACAGTTCTACTGGTGGAATTATTCATGCTATTAGCCATGTTCTTTGTGTATATCTATATATATACAATATATATATCTGGGATATATAGATTGCAAAGATCTTGAACAGTATAGGGGAACTTCTGCCTCAGTCATCTGAGTCTAGGTAAGCAGCTTCCACTTAAATGCTTGAATGGCTGGTACCTTCAACTTCTTTTAAAGTGAGTCACTATTGCTAGCAATAAGACTTGTCTGAAAAGAGCCTTTTAAGACTGGATCACAGCTTGTAGATATATATGCTATTGTGGCCATTACTCATGTTCCAAGCACACTGCTTTCTAAAAGTGCCAGATAAATCAATGGATCACTGTAAAGCAAAGTAGAATTTGTCTTTATTTTAGATCAGCTCATTTTTTTCCTAAGACAATGTCCTTGAAATCCTCCTTTGCCTTTCCCGCTTCACTATTTCTACATTTGTAAGTCTGACATGGATTATTAGTTGCCACGGTCTCATCATAAAAATTATTTTTAAAGAGAGAGAAGGGAAGAGATTAATTAATCTTTATCACAATTAATTACCCTCACCTTAAACAGCAGTATTAGTCAGCACTTACCCTTGGGTACCTAGACTTAGAAAGCTCTGATTACAGTGGTATTTCTTCCCAATTAGTGGAATGACAGAAAAATGATTCATTCATTTCATCCATTCTTTGTGCATTAGCCCATTCTTGGGACATTGTATGATGGTGAAAGTAATAAGGCTATTATTATGGAAAAAACCATGAAAAAACCTAAAGATATTGTCGTAATGAATCTTTCAGCTCTTTGCTATATCAGACCTAACTTCAGACAGAAGGCCAAATGCTAGAGGAAATGTTCACATTTCATTGGAACTTAAAAAAAAAAAACATCCACCACCACCCTCCCAAAAAAGTCCAAACACCTTTCAGTGAGTGATCTAGTTCAGGAAGAGACATGTCCACCAACCCTTGGCTCCCACTTAGCTAAAATCTGTACATAGCTAGCCTTTTAAAATATAACTGTCTTGTACCTAAAACTCTGTTGGGTGTTTTTCTTCCTCTGATTTCATTACAGAAATGAAAGATTAAAAAACTAGGTATGGGCCAAGAATTTTGCTCTGACTGCAAGGTAGAATTAACCTATCTACCCAATTAGGCTTGCAGTGTCTGGAATTTTACTCTATTGTAGTTTCAGCTATGCAATGTCCTTGAAGAACTGCTGTGACAGCTTTATGAGTCATTATCATGGACCCTCCAGTGTTTTCTTGAAAATGAAATTTCTGACTCCAATTTTCTTCTAAGAACCATTGAAATCAGCAAATTTTGTGTTTGACTGCATTATGCTTTGTGGAAAGTTGATAAACTCATGTGCAGTAAAAAACATGCAATTACCATTATTGTTGAGATGCTAATTTCACTTTTCTAGGATACAAAGGCATAATTAATTTTAGTGTTTACTGGCTCAGATTTATTGCTCTTACATTGTCAATGAAGAATTGTTATATTTTTTTGCAGTATGATGAATAACAGAATAACAGAATTATATTAACATAAATATGAGATTTTTTCCAGATGAATACATTTGAAAAATTATATCCATTGAATATCAGAGCCATTAAGATTTCTTTCTAAGCAAGCCAGGTGATATCAGTGGAGAGTGCTTCTTTTCACCTGGACACTTTATTTAGATGGCAGATTAAGCTTGAAGAGACACTATGTTAAGAATTCTTATATGTTTTGTAATCTTTCCTACTCAAAAGTACTCCTTCAGTTGATACACAGAAAATGCTATAATTTCTAAGATATATTTCAGCAAACGCTTAAATTGGCTCAAAATGCCATTAGTGAGGACTTTACATGCTTAGATTTTATGCAAGTGAAGTTTCTTTCATGCTGTGAAAACAGCATAGGTAAATATTTGATTCATATTCTCTTCTGAAGAATGGGGTTTGCTGTTATTTTTAAGCTACAAGATATAGATTTGCCTCAGCATCTTCTTTTAACTTGAATCAATCTTCAAAAATATTTCCTGGAGGATCTCAGTTCAAGCATTTTGTTCACATTAAGAATGTCCCAGCTGCAGTTACTATGCATGGAAATAAATGGATTCTATAGCTGTCATCAATAGTTTAACATTTTTATGCAGAATTCGGATACTTAAGAATGGATGGTTAATCAGGATGGTTAAGAAATTTTGTGAAACATGGGAAATATAATGATTTTGACAAAGAGGTTTTTCAGCCTGAATTTTGCTAGGGAGGTTCAGGGGTCACAGCATGCTGATTGGTCTTTTTTCTTGCTAGTCTTTTCCTGAAACTCTTAGGAAAATTTTTTTTTCCTTTTTTAAAAAAACTTGAGTTGAGGCTAAAATGCAGCTAGAATGTTGCATTTTATGAGTCTATTTACCATGTCTATTTAACAAATGAGTAAGCTTTCAGAAATAACTATGCAATTAATACTGAATGGACTCTATGTCCCTCAGCAGAACATTGGGTTCTGAAAAGAAAGTAGCTAAAGATGAATATGATGATCCAGTTTGTAAAAAAGTATTTTATGTTGAGACAACACAAGAAAACTAATTTCAGTCCTGTACAGGGGCTGGGGGAGGCTCCATGGAACTCTGCGTTGTGTTTGTCAGGCACTGTAGAGAGGAAATGAAGGAATGCAGTTTACATTGGCTGTACTGTGTGCTGTATTTGTCAATGCAAAAGGAACAAAACCCGTCTATGGGTTTGCACTTTCCCTTTGGAGAATCAAACATAGGCTCATAGAATCTTTAAGACTAGAAAAGACCTCCAGGATTATTGAGTCCAACCATTAACTCAGCATCACTCCATTCATCACTAACCATATGCCCTAGTGCTACACACGTCTTTTGAACACTTCCAGGGATGGGCAACTTATTATATTGTCTGACCATGTCTTCAGTGAAGAAATATTTCCTGATACCCAATCTAAACCTTCCCTGGCACTTGAGACCATTTTTTCTGGTCCTATCACTGGTTACCTAGGAGAAGAGACTGCTCCCTACCTTGCTACAACCTTATTTAAGCAAGTTGTAGAGTGATATGGTGTTAAATGCTAGCATCAGCCTTATACTATCCACATTTTTCTCTTGCTCACATTTGATTTTTATAGTACTTTTAAAGCAACCTTCTTGTTAAGCAATTTATCATGGTTTAAGAAAGCTAATGTAGAACAACAGTCTGTATGAGATATAAACCTCATATTGAAATTTCAAATCTTAGTGCTATTTCGGGGTTCAGTCATGGTCACAAATATTAAATTTTTCTTTGAACTTAGAATAAAGTGATAGCTATTTCTTTTAAGCATTACATCTGTCATTCTTTAATAATCACTTGCTCTCTGGTTATTTTTGCCCATTTTGAGGATAAGTGATCAGATGATGATTGGAAGGGGTGATGAGTAAGCTGACAGATTTGAACAGCAAAAAGTAGAAAAGCTACAATTTTTTTTAATACTTCAGACTAAAAGTTAAGTTTTTCACCCATTCTGTTAGTATGCACCTTCAGAAATGTTTTAGTTCACTCACTCCCCCTACCAGCAGGACTGGGGAGAGTATCAGAAGAGTAAAAATGAGAAAACTCATGGGTTGACATAAAGACAACTGAATAGGGAAAGCGAAAGCCTTGTACACAAGCAAAGAAAAACGAGCAATTCACAGAATCAGTTAGAGATCACAGTGGCTCATCTGGTTCAAACTCCCTGCTCAGACAGGGTCATCTTAGAGCATGATTCAGGACTGCATCCAGAATGTTCTTGCATATCTCCAAGGAGGGAAACTCTAAAGCATCTCTGGGAAATCTCTTCTAGTTCATGTTCAGGAGGAACTTCCTGTGCATCAGTTTCTGCCCATTGCCTCTTGCTTTACTGGCTGGCACCACTGAGAAGAGCCTGGGTCCATTATCTTGATACCCTCCCTTCAGGCACTTATAGACAATGATGAGATCCCCTCTCCACTGTCTCAGGACAGAACAGGCCCAGTTCCCTCAGCCTGTCCTCATTAGAGAGATTCTCCAGACCCTTGGCCAGCTTAGTAGCTCTCTGCTGGACCTGGTCCAGGAGTTCCAGTTCTCTCTTTTCCACTGAGGATCGCAAAACTAGACACAAAACTCCAGACATACCTCACCACGGCTGAGTAGAGGGGCAGGATCACCTGCCTCAGCTTGCTGGCAGTATTCCTCCTAATGGATCCCAGGAATACTTCGACTTTCTTGGCCACACTGCTGGCTTACAGATGATGTGTTTTCCATCAGGACCCCCCGGTTCTTTCCACAGAGCTGCTTCCCAGCGGGTCAGCTCCCTTCTTGTACTAGTCCATGGGGTTTTTCTTCCCCAGGCGCAGGACCCTGCACTTGCCTTTGTGAATTTCAGAAGGTTTCTCTCTTCCCGTCTCTCCAACATATCAAGGTACCTCTGAAGGGCTGCACAGACCTCTCAGATATCAGCCACTCCTCACAATGTTGTTTTTCCTGAACTTGCTGAGGAAGCACTATACTCCCTCATCAAAGTCATTGATGATCAAATTAAATAACACTGAGCCCAGTATAGAACTCTGGGGGACACCACTAGTGACAAGCCTCAAACTGGACTCTGTACCACTGATCACAACCCCCTGGGATCTGCCATTCAGTCAGTTCCCTGTCCCATCCATCCCACTCATCCAACCCACACTTCCTGAATTTGCCTATGAGCATTTCATGAGAGACAAAAGCCTTGCTGAAGTCAAGGTAGACAACGTCCACTGCAAATTGATCCACCCCTTCCCATGGGCCAGCAAGTATTCAGTCATCCCCAGGAAAGCAGGGCTCCATCATATGTAACGGTGAATTGACAAGGAAACTGCCATTACCCCAAATATTCTCCCTTCTCTGTCTTCCCCCTCTTAATATAGTCTCTGTATAGTTTAAACTATACCAAGTGGTTTATTGATTTACTAATGATATATAATTAATCAGTGAACTATAGATTCAAGACCATTATCTGCAATTAAAAAGGAAAATCACTTACTAGGCTCTTCTGGAATATTTACCCGCAATTTTCCAAATATCCTTGCATTGTTAATCCTGGAAAGTTTTTCTCAGAGGCACATTCACAGTTACTGTCCTTACTTGCACATTCCTTCTGAGGGTTCTCCAGCTTTAGGCAAAGCTATGCATATCCTAACACCTTATTGATCTCCATGCCATCTCCATGCCAGTGAGAAAGCACTCCACAAGCTCAGGTTCACATCCTCTAAGTGTGGGCCTCTGAGTACTGCACCTCACTTTGCTACTGCAGTATCTGGGGCCAGGCACTTCACATCAGTTGATACTTTGCACTGTCGCAAAGCAACAGGAACAGCAGGTGCTGGTGCTTTCAGCCCAAGGTCTCTCCCCACTGTAAAAAAAATATTCATGTTTCTTTATGCCTCTTTTCAGGCTGAAGTCTTTGTTTCAAATGATCCTGTAAATCCCTAAGTACTTTTTAATCTGATTGATGATCACTGCTTTCTTTCACATGATGAGGGCAAGCACCCTCACAAAGAACGTTGGGAGTCTCATTGACACACATTGTGTATATTCACATTTCTGTCTTAACATCTGTTGTTATTCTGGCCACAGGTGAGTCCCGAGGGCACTCCACATCAGCGTAAATGAATAAGCCAATTAGAGAGTAATAAAATGTGACATTTTAAGAGCAGAATACTCTAAAGAGATAGTTCCAAAAATTCAGCATTCAAAGATTGTTCTAAGAGTTTTTCATGACTGTTGTTGTGGTACAGCTTCTCATACTATATGGAATATCTCTTCTTCCCACTTTCCATGCCTCAGTTTTGCTTGTGCCATGTTTTTCCATGATGAAGACAACTGTAAACTAGGCTCTACATCAGATGCCCTATTTTCATTGTAATCTGTTTTATTTCTTTACATCAGAACAAAGAGGATGTAAAGGTTCATTTAATCAGAAAAATAGTCATTTTCACCAGTTTGCAGCCAGTGCACACAGATGGACTTGACTACAGGTGAAAATCTGTAAATCCAGCCCAAGTTATCTACATCATACAGCTTAATGTAGTTGATTCCTCAAAGATATATATAGCTATTCAAGGTACTCATGTATATATATTTATTCCATGAATTAATAGTCAAATATATCTACCTCTTGAAAATACATATGTATATATATAAAGTGAAGTGGAATAATAAAACCTCAATTTTTTCAGTGTAATTAATAACTTCCCTGTTTTTTATACTTTAGGATAGGGAAGTGAGGGAGAAAATAAAAAGGCATAAAAACCATAGTGAGTTATTTTTTCGAAGTCAAAATTACATGTGTTATCGTACTTATGATTTCAATTTCAGTTGGAAGAGGAACAAATGGGAGAGTGTCCAACGGATCTGGAGAAAGCATGCATGTTGCTAGAAAGGGAAAGTTCACAAGAGTGATATTTAGCAAAATGGTTATAGAGAGAAAGAACAATGGAAGAGAGAGATCTTCTGGGATGTTGTTATGAATGAAATCTGGCATTAGAAGATGCCCAATGTGGTGTTGTAAATACAACGATTCTTTTTACAAAAAAAAGAAATAAAAATCCTCACACAACTGGAACGAAGAAATCTATGACATTATGTACCCTTCACAGAAAATAAGGCATATGGTTATCTCGAGCATTATGCAGCTCTGCTTTTAATGACTGGCTGCCAAAATTAACAAAGCTTTCCCTGAAATGCTAAGATTAAGATGCTGAACATGCTGGTGATGCTGTCTCTTGACCTGCAGCTTTTATCTTGTAAGAAAGTTTGTTTTTCCTCCCAGAGGAACCATAGCTATAAAACTGTAATAAGAAAAAGCACTCAACTAAAGAGTAAATTGCCTTTTTGAAAATTCAGGTTTATAGAATAAAAGCAGCAGAAACACACTGTTTTTTTCTACTACCCTCAGTCATGTTTTTTTTTAAGCAAATTAAAATGTATACTTCTAAAATAACTGTTTAACAAAACATTGTTACAAATGAAACAATATTCTAATAACTTTAGAATTACAACAATATCTGGTTTATATATATTTGGTAAATTGCAATAGCAACTTGTTTTACTAAATTTAAAGATGACTAAACTCTTTATTTGAGTTTTTATTTTTGAATTACATGAACTGATTTCATGTTAGGAAATCTCTGAATCATCTTTCTGAGTTTAGGACTAACAACTTTCTTTTTAGCTTAATTTAGCCTGTTAATTTCTATGCTTCACAATAGACTGAAATGAACTAAAGAGACCAAATTATCTATCCAGCAGATGAAACTGTAGAATTTACAGGAAAGTGACTAGAATTTTACTCTTGTTGTTTAGAAGAGGTTTTACAATTCATTAAAAACTATCAAATTGATTTTGATATTAGAATTCAAATAAATAATATGAATTTGTTTGTACACGTCTAATGCTCAGTTAAATTGTTAATGTTTGCCATAAAGGCTGCAAACCCTGTGCTTTCCAGGGAAATTCACAAGATTGAACTTGTGAATTCAACTCTTGATGCTGTTCCTTCAAAGCAGACATTTTATGCAATGATGTGGCTCTACACAGATCAAATGTTCTTGAAATATTTCTAATCAGTTGTTGCTTTAATACTGTTGAAAAAGAGCTTTAGTGGGATTTGCAGAGTCAGAATTTCTAAAAATTAAGTTTCTCAAGTAAAAACGCCTACATTGATCCTGGAGCCTTACTGGCCAAGGAAAGTTTAGAAAAATAACTTTAGTAAGGTAGTTTAATAATTCTACTATCTGTATTCTCCATACTAAAAGTTCAAGTGCTCAGTATATCAATTCAGTCTTTGAATGGCCTCCCTGTGCCTTCAAAGGGATCTGATAGGTAGAAATGTGTTTACTGGAAATGCTCACTGTCTTGATGACAAGTAACTATGTCTTGATGGTAAATTAAACCAAGATCAAATTAAAAAAATGGATTTCTGTGGAACACAAATGTGTCCTCATTTAAAACTACACTGGAGTAATTTCATGCCAGTCTGCTATGTAGGTGCATAAATTTCAAAGCTAATACCCCTGTAATTAGCATTACCTGATAGATGTTTTCACTGTCTCTCCTAAATGGAACAGAACAAGATTATAAAGTATGAAATACCCTGGTGTGTGACCTTGATTAATCACCACTTAAATTCACTTCCTACAGATTTTTTTATAATTTGTGTTCTTTGTACTGTACTGTACAACCTCTCCCTTTTGAACCAGATCTTTTATTCTAGGATAACATTCTTACACCATTTCTTATGTGTAAATCACAGGTCTACTTGATTTCTCTGGATGTGTGGAGTTCTTTGGTCAAATAGCTTACAATAATTACTTTACAGAAGCCTTCCTAACTGCATTTTGATAGATTCACAAACTTTAAGGCCAAATAGAAAATTATTCATGTCTATTGCAGAACAGTCAGTCATAGATGTTAATAATTACAGCATTATGACTTTACTTTTTGTACAATATCTAATCTGTGGTTAAAAGATTTACCAGGGTAAATTCTGCAGCATGACCGGGTGAGATGTTCCAGTGTTTAATAACCTTCAAAGTAAAAAAAATTGTAATTTAGTCATGCTTGACCCCCTTTTATGATTAAAATTCACATGTGTTGGGAAAGAAGAAAAAAAAATATTCTTAGCTACTAGGAATGCATAAACCATAGCTTTACCAAACTTCTTGACCACATTCCAGGTATTTCCCTAGCTTTCTACTGAGTGCAGGGCTGAGTATTTGCATGTAAAATTGATTGGACTGGTATAAACATTTTTATTATCAATTTAGTCTTCCCATTTTTGTTTATCATAGTGATTAATGATAAAAAAGCCACAGTGAGCAGCATGATGAGAGAAAAATATGTGTAATTTGTGATGTGCATGTGAAATATCCCAGGTGGAAGCTAAAACTTCTTGCCAAAAGCAGCTCAATCTAATGACAAAATTATGCTGGAGTTCTGAATTAACAAGGATGTAATCTATTTAGTGCTGTCACTGTAGAGTAGTAAAACATTAGGCTTCAATTCAGCCTCCATAGACTTTCATCATGAGACAAATTGTAGATGTACTGTATTATTTTTAGCATATTTCTCAGTTCCACCACTGGTTCAGAAACTGGCACCACAAATGGGTATGTTGTCCCAGTTGTGCTGTCCTACTTGAGCTTACACTTCTATGGGTTGACTTTCTTTTGAGCCATTGCATCACACTATAAACTCATTTTTGGCTGCTAAGTTGTTGTCTTTTTTTAAGGCTTTGAACATTCCAGGTGTTTTAAAATATAGTTTTCCATTTTAAATCCTTTTGGCTTTTTTCTTATTAACAGCTGTTAGACGCTACAGTGTTTGGGATGGAATCTGCAAGAATCCAGGTGTTCAGTATTAAGTAAGCACTATGGGTATCTTACTCACTAACAGAGTTATCACTAATTCAAAATTATCGCTGGTTTAAAAATAATGGGTCATGTTTATAGTTACCTGAGTGCTATCAGAACAGTTTATAAATGAGTGATAGTGGAATAATTTTCATTACATTTTTTAGAAAACCTTTGAAATAAAAAATACTTCCGTTATAAATCACGTCTTTTTTGATTTATTGTTAAGTCCAACAACCATTTCAGCCTGCTTCTGATTACGATATATCAAGAAAAATGAAGGAGTGGTTATTGGATCTTCTACCATATTGACAGTAGCTTACTCTCATAGAGTGAGGAGAAAATTATCATTGAAAGAGAGCCCATAAAATTTACTAGCAAGTAGAGTATTTCACCCAAGGATTGTGGATCTGTATAGACTGCTAGTATGTTCTCCCTTCAAAGTTTAATGAACTCTGCTGACAGAGAGAAAAATCATCTATCCACCCTTATTGTCTTGCTTAACTAACTTGATCTCCTCCTATATCAAGGTGACCCACTTAGTACATGAGGAAAAGGCTGTGGATGTGTCTACCTGGACTTTAATAAAGCCTTTTACACCATTTTGCACAGCATCCTTTGGGACAAAGTGGCTGCTCACGGCTTGGACACATGTACTGTTCATTGGGTAAAAATACTGGCTGGATAACTGGGCCCAGAGACGAGCGGTGAATGAAGTTACATCCAGCTGGTGGCCGATCACAGGTGGTGTCTCAGGCTCAGTACTGGGGCCAGTCCTGTTTAATGTCTTTATCAATGATCTAGACAAGAGGTTTGAGTGCATCCTCAGTCAATTTGTAGACAATACCAAGTTGGGTGGGAGCATTGATCTGCTAGAGGACAGAAAGGTTCTTCAAAGGGATATGGACCAACTGGATTGCAGGACCAAAGCCTGTGGTGTGAGTATCAACAAGGTGAAGTGCTGTGTCCTGCTGGGAAGCCTCCCATCAAAGGACCTGGGGATGCTGGTAGACGGTGACTTGGTTTTGGCTGAGATAGAGTTAATTTTCTTCCCAGTGGAACTAGAAATTCTTCTAGTATGGAGTTATGTTTTGGTTTTGGGCTTGGCAACTGGTTAATGACTCAAACAATTGACCTCTTAACCTCCCAGGTGCAGAGAGTGAGCACACTCCTCACCTCAGGCTACAGCTGGGTGTTGAATGAGATAGGAAAAGGGATAACAAAAGAGCCTCCTTGCCTCCTTGTCCTTTCACAAGAGACCTCAGCTGTGATTAATCCCTTGCCAGGAAGTACTGGGACATTTACACTGTAGCTTGAAGGCATTCATCTCGGCTGATGGGCCGTAATGGCCTCAACTGCACTGACCTAATAGGCAGCAGTAACAACTTAGAAAATGTCGTGGACTAACAAAGTGTCCTGTGATCCACAGTGTTACATCATGTAGTGAGAAACACCCTACTCCATGGGAGGTGCCTAAACCTGAGTGACTATAACACAGGGAACTTTGCTGTTTTGGTGCCTTTTCTCCACCCTGATGGATTGACACAGTGACCAAATTTGACCAACAGATATTAGAACTCCAGCAATCAAGTCTTGTTGTGGAGATTATACAGCTTTCTATTCTATTCCTTTTTTCTTTTCCCTATTTCTTTCAATTTCTCTCTACTTCACATTTCTGTTAAATTTAAAATCCATACTATTGACTTCAACATATGGTCTTGTTTACACTTTAATTTCAGGTAGAAATATCTCTAATAATTTAAAAAATTGAATCTTAAAAGGACTGAAAACTGTGTAAATGATTGAGGTGTTTTTGTTATTGGTGAGTTGCATTTGCACAATGTCAATGTCTTCTCTACTTTTTATACTGCCACACTGGCAAGAAGGCAGGGAGTGAGTGGGAAGCTGGGTGGGGACATAGCTGAAAAAATAGATCTCAACAGGTCAAAGGGATTTTCAGTCTCCAAGATATTGTGCTCTGTATGTAGAGAGGGGAGGATAAGAAAGAGGATGGAGATGTTTGGATTCATGCATGACAGAGCTCTGCTGTCCTAGAGCTGGCTGAACACCATGCCAGCTGATGGGAAATGGTAAATGAAGGCCTTGTTTTGCTTTGCTTGTGTGTGCGGATTTTACTTTACCTAATTAACTTTCTTCCATGAATTTTCTCAATTTTACCCTTCTAATTGTCTTGCATCTCACTAGAAGGGGATGAGCAAGACTGTGTGGTGCTTGGATGCTCACTTGAGTTAAACCATGACAGGCAGGCAGTTGAACATGAACCAGACTGGGTGGTCAAGAAGGCCAATGGTATCATGGCCTGTATCAGCA
>NW_005054321.1:223177-250184 GCF_000277835.1 Geospiza fortis
CCCTGTGAGGCCACACCTTGAATCTTGTGTTCATTTAGGCCCCTCACTACAAGACAGTGAGGTGCTAAAGCGTGTCCAGTGAAGAGTAGCAAAGTTTGTAAGACAGTGAGGTGCTAAAGTGTGTCCAGTGAAGAGTAGCAAAGTTTGTGAAGCGTCTGGAGCACAAATCTTACAAGGAGCTGCTGAGGGAGCTGGAGTTGTTCAGCCTGGAGAAAAGGAGACTCAGAGAGGACCTTATCACTCTCCTCTCAGTGAAGTGTGGAACAGACTCTCCAACTAATTAAAGTTAGAAAGTGGTATGTTTATTGACAGCGTTGGACACACAGAGAGTAGCCTCCCAAAGATGTGTGCAAAATTCACAGAACTCAGGTTCTCTGTTTATTCCCAAAAATCTTACATATTCATATAATTACCCAAAACACCTGGGTACATACATATACATTACCTAACCCTGCCTACCCCTGCTTCATATTAAAATGAGTTCAAAGTCCTTTCATGCTTGTGCAGTCCTTCTCTTAAAATGAGTTGGTGGGTTTCAAAATGGCTTGGTGGGTTTCGAAATGGGTCAGTGGTCTTCTGAGATGAAGTAAGGGACATCTTCACAGAAACCTTTTTACCTTTGTTTTGTTGGCAGGCTCTCTGGTCCCTTAGCCATAGTGCAAGCTCCCCAGCCTGGTTCTGGCTGGTTTTGGGGCCCGGGTGCAGTCATGGTTTCTTCATCTTTACAATACCCCAGCCTCCCATTCTGTTTCTACAAATACAACAAAGTCAAACAAATGATGAGTCTTAGTTCTAACTAGCTCCATCTGTTAATAATTAACCCTTCTACATGCTTCTACTCTTCTTGCTAAACTCTAAATCGTTATATATTGCTTCTATCCTTCTAGCTAAACTCTTAATTCCTTTAGACTCTTGATTCATCTACATCCTGAGAAGAGGGTGTAACCACGTGGGGATCAGGCTTTTCTATCAAGTAGCAATTGACAAGAGAAGAATAAATGGCTTCAAGTTGCACTAGGGAGGTTTATATTGAATATTAGGAAAAATTTCTTCACTGAAAGGATTGTCAGTCTCTGAACAGGCTGATCGGGAGAGTGGTTAGGTCACCATCCCTGGGGATACTTATAAGATCTGCAGAAGAGGCAGTTAGAGACATGGTTTACCTGTTGACTTGGAAGTACTGGGTTAATGGCTGGATGCAATGATCTTAAATATCTTTTCCAAACTAAACCATTCTATGATTATTCTTCTACATGTGCAACCATTTGTTTGTTTGTTTGTTTTTTTTTATCTTAGAATTTCTACTAAATTCACTTAGTTATTAAAATAAGCCAAATTAATTAGGTATTTCAGTAGAAGATCAGAGTAGGACTTGTGAATTTCAGGTCTTAGACACAGAAGAACCATACATTTCAATATCATAATTACAAATACCTATATATCCTATTTGGTGGCATGCACATGTGTATCACAATGCAGATTGGCATACATATTCGTATGTGATAATTCCTACACAGTGCCAGATTTCTTTTCTAAAAGTGTACTTTTTGAAGTGTATCCATTCAAATGACATAAGCATTTTCTCTTTCCCAGCTGAGAAACATGAGCATGTTTTTTTGAGAAATTGTATCTATTTCTTGCCAAATCTACTGACAATCTGGATATTGTCAGACATTCCGATTATGACTTGACTTCAGGATGAAAACAAAAGTGTCAGTTTGTATATAGAAAAGGTCTGCTGTGTTGGGAAAGTACTGTCAACTAAAGATCCTAAAATGTCATTGTCATATCACTACTAGTTTGCATTGTAAATAAGTACATCCATAGATATGTGGCATTATATACTAAATAATATTCTGCTTTCTCTTGTTCTTTTCTAGTATTCTATCAAGATGTCTGGTGAAAAAAAATAGATGTTTAGCAGCAAAAGATGTTAGACCTATTTTAGAAAGAGGCATTTATTCTGAATCCAGAATATTACATTAAAACAAGATAGTATCAGAGTAATGAATGTTTAGCAAGCGGTACTTGTTACTAAGAAGCAAAACAGCAAAAACAAAACCCAACAGTAAATAATCACTAGATACAAAACTGCCAGATCTCATCAACCCCTCCCCACAGGAACAAAGAGAAACTTAAAATAGCAGAGTGACACCTCCTAAGATGGTGGCTGCCATGGGCAACCATGCGTAGGGAGACAAAGGGGAAAGGGCATCAGCCTTCCCCCCTCACTTTTCTCCCTGGCAGCAGCAGCTCTGTTGGGAAAGGTGGCTGGAACACTCTGGTGGCTGGTACTCAGTCAAGGGCTAGAACTCATCGAGAGACTTTGCCTTTCTCTTGGCAGGAGACGACAAGACAAGGAAAGGCAAGGCAAAGCAGCTGGACTGGAAAGACTTGGTGCCATCTCTCCTTGCTGGAGAACTGTGGACACTTGGACATGGAGCAGGCACTCCATTCTCCTGGGCATGGGGCCACAACTTCAGGCAAGCACTCCTGGAATCTACCTTGAGTCAGTCCAAGATGCAAGGGAGAAATGAAGAAGAAGAACCCAAAATACATGAAGTATCTGCCTTGAAATAAAGCCACCAGGCAAAGAGAACTTGGCTTGGGTATTTTGACTTTTGAATGGGACCAGAAACCTGGGCCCTAGCAGTTCCATAATCAGCCATAGCACCAGCTCTTAAAGAGTCAATAACAATTTTGGGCACAGGTCAGTATGGAATATAACAACATTTTGGGTTACCCAGGACAGAGAACTTGAAGATTATCTAGTTCCAAACCTCCTGCTGTAGCTGGGGAAATCGTCATCTAGACCAGGCCTTGAATACCTCCAGGGATGAGGTGTATGCAACTTCCTTGGACAACCTGTTCCAGCACTTCAACACCCTAACAGTCAAAAAACCTTTTCCTAACGCCTAATCAAAACATTTTCTCTATCAATTTAAACCCATTGCAAATGCTTCTATAAATAGTCTTGCCCCATCTTTCCTGTAAGTTCCCTTCAGAAACTGGAAGGCTGCAATTAGGCCACCCAGAGTAATTTTCTTTTCCAGGCTGAACCATCCCAATTCTCTCAGCCTTTCCATATAGGAGAGGTTCTTCATTCCTCTGATCAACTTGGCAGCTCTTCTCTGGATTGGCTCTAACAGGTTAAAGTTTTTCCAGTGTTGAGGAAACAGGATACAATACTTGAGGTGTTTTCTAGCATTATGTATTTTTATAGCATTATGTAACACTGTGTCATCTAATTCTATCTCATTATATTTTCCTCATTTTCACTTTTTTCCCCCTGAAATTCTGTGCCTTAAGATTGTATTTAATATTCTCTCTTTTCTTTCCTTCCTGATAGACTACTGAAATAGTGATATATGAAACAAGACAGTGAGGCATACAATTTGTTTTAAAAGCTATTATGGATACGGTTTGTAGTTTCTTGTCAATATTATGTGTCAGTACTTAAAATCTCCACTGACATGTAACTTCTGAGAGAATAAACAAGTTCTGGTTGGAGACTACGAGCATAAAAATGTCAGAGAGCCTTAACTAGTGCAAATAATTGGTCATATTGCCAGCTTTTTAAATTCTTCAAAACATCAGTCATGACTCCATCTCAAGTATTTGACACTAAAGCACTTAGCTGATTTAAAGTTAACATAAGAACAACCTGAAAAGAATCCTAACTTTCTACCTTCCTGTGGTCTTTGTTTAACAGCTGATACAACATTATTAAAATTATTAGAAAGGTGCCTCTGGCTGAATTGAGGTGCAAATGAGACCATATGCCAAAGCCAGTAGTGTGGATCATTTAACTGTAAAAGTAGAGAAGGAGAGATAGAAATAGTGAAAGACGGAAGTCTTCCTTTTTTCCCTTTTAACAAATGGTAGTCAGATTTCCCCCTTTCCAATGAGGGAAAACTTCATTGTACTGCCATGACTTCTCAATTACTATGGGTAGTGGTTTAGCCCTCAGGATCCACAGATGCATCTCATCAAGTCCCATGGGCTTGTGTACCTTCCTTAGATGTTCTGAAACTCGATTTTCTCCTGCAGTGGTTTTCTATTCATTTTCCCATTACTTGCCTTTGCCTTCTGTGATTAAGGCAGTGTGACTACATTTGCCAGTGAAGACTGAGGTATAAAAGTCATTGAGTACTGCACCCTTCTCCGTGTCCAGGTAACCAGGTTTCCTTTTTCTTTCTGTTCAGGGCTCATGTGTTCCTTAGTCTTCTGTTTATAACTGATGTACCTACAGAAATGGTTTTTGTTGTTTGTGATGGCCCTGGACAGGTTTAATTCTATCAAGGTTTTAGTTTTCCTAGCTGGGTCCTCAACTGCTTAGACAATTTTTCTCTATTCCACACAGGCTACCTATCCTTGCTTCCACCCTCTGTAGGCTCTTTTTTTTGGTATGTTTTGAGTTTGTCCAGGAATTCTTGTTCATTCACACAGACCTTCTGGCATTTTTGCCTGATTTCCTCTTTTTTGGGATGCATTGCTCCTGAACTTGGAGGAAGCGACCCTTGAATATCAACCAGCTTTCTGGTTTACCTCATCCCTCCAGGTGTTTATCCCACAGTACTCTATCAAGCAGATCCCTGAAGAGGTCAAAGTCTGCTGTCCTAAAATACAGGGTAGTGAGCTCACTGCACATCCTCCCTCCTGCCCTAAGGATTTTGAACTGCACCATTTCATGGTCACTGCAACCCAGGCAGCCAAATACCTGTGCAAAAAAAGCAAAGCTGAAGAGAAGTGCTGAGTAAATAATGGATTTTTCAGTTCACTGGAGGGTCTCAAAAGAGCAACAAAATGTTTCCAGCAACATTTTAAAGGATTTTTTTTCTCTAAAATTAGGGTGAAAGAGAAAGTAAAAAAAATCATTAATCAAAACCCATTTGTTTTATATAAAACTGGTTTCCTGACATTCTGAACTCTTTTAAAATAGAATGAAAGTTGACCTCAAATCAAAATATTTTGTGTATAATATAAATATCTATTAAAATATAATATATATAATATAAATATATACAATATACTGCCTAAAAATACATATACAAATACAAGAAATAACACTAAAGTTTTTTGAGAATGATAGCAAATAAGTACAACAATGATAATTGAGAAATTATTCTTTTCTGCATAATTTTTCAAGCTAAATTCATCACTTCATTACCTGAATGTATTTATTTGGTTAAAATATGAAATAAAATACTTAGCCATGTATTAAATAAATGTTATATCCATTTGTACCCATTGTATTCTGAGGTCTGAGATACAATCCAGAGAGTAAAATAATTTTCCAGTGACTGAACTTCCAACTGTGATTTGTGGTTTTGGTACTAAGCACCAACCATTCCTTTTTGCATCCAGATTATTTGATGTAGCTTGTGTAGTATTGATTCAGGAATACTTGTTTTATTTTTATATGTTTAAACTCATCTGTTCTTTAACTCTTAGCACTAAGTGGTATCTTGAGCCTTTCTACTGTGAGGTCCTCACCAAACCAATTGAGAGAAGAGATACTTCAGAGTATCAAGTAGCAACAAACAACTCTCAAGCTAATTTAGCAGTACTTTTACTGTCTTTCATTTAGTTCTAATGGGATTGGTCCACTTTCATGAGTCAACAATCAATCTAATTCATGAAATCAGAAGACCATGGCTTGAATAATGGTACAACACCAATATATTTCTATTGATTTTCAATTTGCAAGATCTACCTGAAGTAAAAATGTTCATATTTCTTAATTTTAAAAAGTCTATAAAATAAATTTTAAATTCATATTCTCTAAATTTATGTTTCAAGATCAGATTTTATTTTGAAGAAAAAGAAGAAAGAAGTATGCTAGATTTCACAGTAGCGTTACGCATTTTGTGTGCTCATTTATTTTTCAAGTCATGTTCCTCTGTTGTAGCCAAGTTGCAACCTGGGAAGCATTTATCTGAATCTTGTAACTTCACCAGCTGTTCAGAGATACTCACTATTTTTTATTAAGAGAAGAAAAGAAACATAGTGAAGGTAACTCTAATGGTATGCTTTATTTAAGAATTCAGGCTCATTGATACACTTTCTCATGAGGAAGATTTAGTAACATTGCCATGTGCTGAAGTTCCTTTGGTTTAATAATAATATTTTTTCCCCGTAAAACCCACCTCATTACTGTATCTCTCTTGACCATAAACTGTAACTTGCTTTTCAAATTTCACTAATGCCAGCATGAAGATAACCTACCAGAACTTGGAGAGGAGCACATCAATGTTACAATATGCCTCTGAGATTTTTCTACTGTCTATTTGACCACCTTATGCTTTCTCTATAATTTATCTTCCTGAATTCCAAAAGCAAGACTTACTGTAAGGTCAGAAGAAACTTTTTGTGGAGTAACTGAGCAGCTTGTAGAAAAATCAACAATATTTTGCCATTGGACTGCCCTGAACTTTACTTTTGAATGCACTCCATTAAATGTGCCAGACCTTACCACAAAACTCCAAAACAATTAAAACTCTGGCTTCTCAAGCATTTGTGCATGAGGGCAGCAGGAGACATGCTGTCTTAGGGAGAATTATTCTCCCCCTTAACTTATTCTTATGAATATCTCTGACAACATTGCAAGGGCTATAAAGTCCCTTTGGATGTGTTCATAAGGGTGATCAGTTTGTAGTAATGTTTATGCAGTTTTACAGCAAATTTTGTTTATGTGATTACTCCTATTCAGTTGTCTCTTGGGTCCTATTAACAGAGGATGCTACAAAGAAGCCAGCCAAAAGAAGTGATATATTAGTTCCTCACTAACCTTGAGGTTAAATTCTGAGAGCTGCTGGCATTGAATTCAATAACTAATAACAAGAGCTCCTCTTTCATTGTTGCAGTTACAGAAAGACCAAAGCAGATTGGAGGAAAACAGATGCACAATAAAATATATGTTGAACTATAAAAAACTTAGTCAATTCATCATCTGACACTTTGAAAATGGATATTTTCTGTGCTTTTGCTAAATTTCTAAAATAATATTTTTCCATAGGTTTTGATTCTTTTGCATGTTTACAGATATGAAATATACCTGCTTTTGATTAAGTTGGTATGTTTTCTTAGTTGTTCAAACCTATTGCCCATTCTGCAAGCAGTGAGGAAGAAGGGAGACATTCACATGGAAGTTTTTTTTTTAATGAAGGTATGCTTCACTAGCAAAAGCTTAATTTTTCTTTAAATCCAAGAAATAAAAAAAGGAAGGGAATCTCACAAGCATATTTACAGACCAAATGCACAAATTCTTGAAGGCTTTTTTCCATAATTTGGTCCACTAGAATTTAATTTCAGGTGTTTCTTTTGCTTTGCTTACTGCATTTTTGAAGTAGTCAAAGCTATGGATGTCAAAAAGGTAATTTAACTAACAAAGCAGAAAGATGAATATTTATTTCTGTAGGACACCCTAACCCCTCCTCCCCCCACCTACCAACAGCCAAAAGCCTAATTAACTTGGGAAAACCAAACCAACCAACTGACCAACGCTCCTCTCCCCTGCCGCCGCCCAAAAAAAAAAAAAAAAACAAAAAAAGAAAAAATACCAACCAAAACTCACAAATAAGAGACAGTTATTTTGGAAAACAGTCAATCTCTTTCTAAATTAAAGGATGCAATGTAGAAAAATTCCCCCACAGATACTTACTTATGTGAAGTATCAACCTAATATTTCAGAAACTAGAACAGGCAAGGTTTTTAAAAGCTCTTTTGCTTCAGAACTTTCAAGGAAGGTTTCAGAATATTGAAAGGAGCTGGTGAGTTGATTGTCAGACAGTCAGAATCCTTCTTGCATTCCTCAGAGAAGAGAGACTGCATAACACAGAGCTTCCAATACTGAAGTCAATTTTATCGGTCTGGTCAGCTGCCTCTTAGCACTTCAGGGCAGAAAAGCCTTGTGAGAGGAATGAGTAAAGAAAGAAAGGGACATGGTGGGACCATGCATAACCTTTATTAGAAAACTAGAATACTTGTAATATACAGTACTACAAAATATTCAAATCAACAGAAATAGCAGCACTGACTTCATTTTTCATTAAGTAGTCTCAAAAGGTTTAATCTAAATAATTTTTTTAAATGTAAAATGTAAGGTCACTGTCAATGTTGATAATTCTATTAATTCTATATTAATTTATCCTCTATATTTTTAATTTTTTTGCTTTTTAGCACCAAACTACCAACCACAATCACTATTTCATGCCTGAGTTTCAGGGGATGTGGTACCCACTTTTTTTTTCTGAAAAGTGTACAACATTTAAAATTTTTACCTATTTTGAGCACTTTTTTTATGACAAGCATTTTGCTTTCAACTTCCTTGACTACCTGACACTGGCCAGGAAGGCGGTTTTTTAGATCTGCTTTTTTAATTTGCTTTGTAGGTTTCGTTGGCTGGCCCCTCATTATTTTCTTACCCATTTAAGCAAATTTAGGTTCTGATTTTTCCCTTTTATATGCAGACTCCTAACAATTGATGTAAAATTATGTAAACATTGACTTAGATTACTGATATTACTTGAAGCCTTAGAGTACCCTTAATGGATTTAGAATGAGAACTACATAATTTAGTGCCATGTGTCTCACAAACACAGGCTATGAGTGGGCGTCTGCCTTTCAGAAACACCTGCAGTACAATTAGTGATATATGCACAGATGCGCAACATTAACCCTGTTTTCCATAACAGTATTTTCTTTTTCCTTCTTTTCATCCATCAATTACAAGCCTAGATAGACTTCTGTAGAATCCTGCACTGAATCCTGGTTTAAATGCCTATATATGATATTTCACCTTAAACACATGTTTACATAATTAATCTTGTAAAAAAGTTTAAAGATAAGACAGGCCCAGGTCATTGAATGCGTTTCAACCACACTGAAAGTGATTTAGAATTATGTTTAAAAACACACCAAGTTTTTTTCAGGAGATTAAATTCCCAGTTTATGGAAGCATTCACACAGAGCTTCTCGGGGTCTCTAGCTGGTCACTGTGACTCCAAGAAATGTTAGAAAGTCTCTTTTCCCAGCCCGGTGTTCGAAGAAGGAGTCAGAGCTCTTCATTTCTCGGTCTCAAGGTTGTTTATTGTATCTTATCTATAAAATTCTTTCTCCTGTTCTGCCAAGGTCTGCTCAGCAAGACAGTCCGAGGCACTCTGCCTGCCTCAGGGCGGTGTTATGTCTTTATACTAAAAACTGTGCATACAATATTTACAATTACTTCCCAATACCTATCACCTATGTTAGACAGTGAGCTTCTACTCTAAACCAATCTAAAAATGCCAACATCACAGCAGAAGACGGAGGCCAAGAAGAAGGAGAAAGGCTGGACATGCCCAGATCCCTCCATCTTGCCCCCTGAATCCCCATTCTAGAAAACCCCAAAATCTACTTTTTCACCCCATGATAAATTCACTATTATTCTACTTAACTGTCGTGGCCTACAGATCTTCATCTAAGGCTGGTAACTTTCTCCATGGGTCATAATCAAAACCACAGGCATTTTGGGCTCTGTGCCAGGGTCTCTGAGCCCCCTGGCAGGGATCTTGGCTGCTCAGGACAGCCAGAGAGATGTCCTGGGTTCTGACAAAGCTGATTGAAAAAACAAAACACAGCAAGAAAAAACAGACAAACAAACCAACAAAAATCCTGAACAAACCAACAAAAAAACCCAAACCCAAAACCCAACAATCCCCCCTCTCCCCAAAAACCAACCAACCAACCAACCAACCAACCAACCAACCAACCACAAACCAACAAGGTATGTAATTTGCTTTGCTTAAACATATAATATCTTGGAAGAGAAACATTTACTTCGTGACAGAAAAGAATTTTTTTTACTGATATTTTTTCTGTATTGATGGTTCTTATACTTTTTTATACTAACTAGTATTTGATTGGACTTTAGATCAGTGCAAAGAATTCTTCTGGTTTTGTCCTCCCACTCAGTGCTTTCATTGGCTTTTTATAATCACTCTTTATTTTGAGCCTTGGGTGCCCTCCCTTTTAATGTTTTCTGCAGACTCAGTGTTGTCAGAATCTGATAAATTGGTGCTTCTATTTGGAATGTATTCCATATCTTCTCAATCCCTAATCCATCTGCTTACAACAGTGATTTTTGACAGCTCTGTTGCACTGGTGTTTTTGTCAATATTGTTTAACTATAACTGTTGACTGGACTGTTTCTCTGCTTCACAGCATTTGTTATTTTATGCCTGTTTTAAGAAGTTAAAATTGACATCCCCAAAGTGTACAATTTAAAGTGGAATGTGTAATTTGTTTCCTATAACAAAAGCAAATATATTCAAGTGATACTGATGCTGTTTACATTTCAGTATTGGTATCCCATAATATGGCACCAATCAACATTGAACTCAGATTTCTAAGATGAAAAAACAGAATAAATTCACTGTCATTCCAGTGAGGTTTTAGCTATGTAAACTCTTGGAATTTCTTTTTCTCTAATGCAGAGTGTAATTATTTCTGTCTTTAAGCAAGATTTTAATTTTAATTCAGTCCCATATTTTGCTGTTATAATCATATAAGAGAAAGCACAAGATTCCTGTCTACAGAGTGGCAAAAAACTGGATAACACTGCAAAACTTCTAAAGAACAGATGAATTTCAGTTAGGGTTCCCTTGAAAAAAATGTTTCAAGAGGCAGGAGGACCTTATAGGGTTGGGCATGATGACCATTCTGCTCTGGCCTGTTTCCAGATAATTAAGGAGCCACATACAGAACAATACAGTGAAATTACTGGTAGGTGTTACTTGCTTAATTATTTCTAAATCTACTTTGTAATATATTTGTGAGTTCTAGAGGATTTTTTAAGCCCTGAAAATAAAAATATGTTAGAGTATTAGAAATCAGTACATTTCCTTTAGAGCTAAATTCTTTCATTTATTCTTTAACAAAAACATGTCACGCTTTCTTACCTCTGAATTTTTATCTTTTATCTACTAAATTGGATAATTGTGATTTTTCTGCTTTAGTAAAATGTAATTGTAATCTGTTATTCAGATTAATAACTTGTTTTTCCACAAACAAAACTACAGACTTTAATCTTGTCTTCCTACTTTTGATTATCCTCCAAAGCTTTTAGCCTCAATGTAGCACCTAGGAAAATAACTTCCAATTTTATTCTGCCACTGAGTAGTTTGTCCATATTTATTACATAGACTGATCTGAAAGATTTCCTTAATCTTGGGTCCAGGGATGTCTGGATCACTGCCAATTTCATCCTTGATGAATTCAGTTATATATTTATTTTACTTTTTAAATCAAGTCTTTAGTTTGATGCATAAAAATATGTCCTCTGTCTAACCTTTTGTTACAAGTGAAAAAGGGCAAGTTTATTTTCTTCTTCTTGGTCTCAAAAAAGCTTTGAGGTGCCTTTTGGATTGTGATAGAATTCTGTGTTGCTTTGTTTTCTTAGAAGCTACCACACACTTTTCATTGAGGCTAATTTATTGTCTAGACAAAGAAGTTATAAACTAGTCATACTTGTTTGTTCTTGCATTAGTGAGAAAACACAATCATCCACAGGGAAGATAGAAGACTGGCAGGGCCTGTTTGGAATACAGGTGAAAGACAGTTTTTAAAATATTGAGAAATAATTTGAAAGCATATCTATATTTTGGAGATTTATATTTTGGTAGTAATGATCACTCTGTATTAGAAATAGTCCAGATGGGATAGAACATAAACGTAGCAGGAACATGAAGATATAGTAGCACACTTCTTAGATGTGGAAGACTGCAACATTTTAATCATACTGAAATAGCCCAACTTAAATTCAAACAAAGAAAAGCAGGTGTTACGAGAAATTTAAGGTTGAATTTAGACTTTATATGAGGCGTCTAAAAAACTCACCATAATTTCATCTTTATATTTATTTGATTTATGTACTGCAATATTCCTTTAAAGCTGTATTGACTATTTATACTATATATGAAATATCAGTATTAGCATATTATATTTTTCAAGCATCCAGAGGCTCAGCATTATTTTGGCTGCAAATATTGTGGTAATAAATAAGTTTGATGCAAAATATGGGGAAAAAATATTCAACAGCCTTTCAATTCCAGATATTAAAGCTTGCTAAAATGGAAGTTCAGCCTGATGAAGTGTGTTCAATAACAGGGTTCCAGAGAACCAATGGAATACTTCTGTCTGTACCTACTTTAATGATGAGTACCATGCCCACTAGGAATGAACTTGTGGAGTGAAACAGGGTCTGAAGACCAACATCCAAACCCTCTTTCTGTATGTATTGTCTGTGTATATATAATATGCATGTATATAAGCCTACATAAATATGTATATATAGATATACACATATAGATAGGCAGAGCAATTCCTCTGGAGCAGCCTTAGCTCCAGTTAAAACTGAAGACTGCCACATGTGAAACAAATTCAGGTCTTCTAATCTGAACTAGGATGCTGGAATAGATGTATCCTTTGTAACAATATGCTTCATTTAACAGGCTGCACAGTGCCAGTGTTTTTCCCTAGTAGAATTCATATTTAAACAACAGTTGCCCTTATTTTCATTTTGATAGCTACAAACACATATTCACCATTTTCCACACTTGTTGCAATCAAAGGAGGATTGTGGGAAACCACTTAATAATTAATTTGTACAAAAAATTATCACAATATTACAGGGTTGTACAATTTCTTTAAATATGCTAGTTGGGATGGACAAGATGTATTTTACATGTCCACTGAAAATCACAGCATTTTTGTCTGCAAATTTTGCCTGTAGCTTGCAACTTCCTGTAATGGACAAGAATGGAATTGTTAGCAAATAAACATTCCTATAATGATCGTCATCTCTGTGATGTCTGCAGTTCCAACTTTTGGTGCTCTTTAGCCCCTTTAACTAATGAGTGTCAAGTTTTTCCTCAGATTACAAACAATATGCCCTTCAGGCAGTTTATCTTTTATAGTAAATTTTGACAAATTTCTCCTCATGAAGTATATTTTTACTTTCTATGAAAGACAAAAATCTGTTAAAGGGATATAGGGACTTAGGGAAGACAAAAGTCAGCCATTTTGAGAATTTACTTCTTCTTCCATCCCAAGATTTACCTTTAAATAGGATTTGCCAGTGCCTGATAATTTTTTTAAGCGTATTTTTTCAGCATTGTTTCCCATGCAGTGTAACATCACTTGAAATTATGTGGCAACATATTCCTTACTCCCATTACCTTTGCCAAATCAAGTTCACAGAGATGCTTTCAATCACTCTAAATTTCAGCCTTAAAAACCTTGATTATCATCAGCCTGTTATTTAATGTTTTGTTACTAATGCCATGTCTTATGACACAGAATTTTCTCACATCGTACAGATCTACAGGACTTTCATATTATGCTGCTCTCATCTTTTGTTTCAATTTCAGGTCACAAATTGTATTCTAATTGGACTATAATTTCTTAGCTTTTTTTTCCTCTTATTCTTTGTTGTTTAAAATATTAATATTTTTGTTTCAGTAAATATAAATTTTGAAAGTTTTTTTTTTTTTTTTATTCCGCATATAGCTTAGGATAGCTCTTTTCCTGAATAACTTCCACAAATTATTTAAATATTTTCAGTCCTTGTGAGTTTAATTTTTGTTTTGTTTAGGTTTTCATTTGTAATGATAATTTAGAACAAAATTTTGGGTAGTTCTATATTAGTACATGAGTTTCATATGGGATCAATCTATTTTGCATTAATCTATTTCACATATTAAACTTGGATGATTTGATCCCTAAGTTACAGAGAAATAAAAAATTCTGTGTCAACATTGGCAATTCCTTTTTTGTCCCTGTCTACTGTTTTCTTTTCCTCAATTCTTTCGTCATTCACTTCTAATGCTTTCAGAAGCAATTAATTCACCGTAATTATAGAACAAACCAGTTTGACTTTTATCACTAGTCACTATTCCAAAAGTAGTGGATTTACTTCAGTTGCTGAGCATGCAATGAAACCAAAAGCCCTAAGAGTGCACGTTACATTTATAATGGTGAACAAGCTTAACTCAGTCATGAATCCAAACAAAAGAAAAATTATTCTTTTTTAGTTTTTTTTTAAATGAATATCATAATCCATACTGTTCAGTGATCACACATAAAATAGAAATACAATACCTGAAACTGCTGTGTTCGAGTTTTTTTCATGCTGCTATATAATACAGATTTCTAGCAGCTGCACCACCATCATGATGGGACAACATTAATTTCTAGTGCAGGATTTCTAGTAGCTTTCAAATCTCAACCTCAGAGATATCTGCCACTGACTTCTTGTTAGCCAAGAAGGTAAAACTTGTAGAAGGGTTTATCTCATCTCTCCCTATTATCTTGCTCAAGTAAATTTGCCCTCCTCTAGCTGTAGAGGTGCACAGATATCCCATTTTATATTCAGTCAGATACCAGCATTTTAAGGTCCAACCTGCCCATGTTTTCAGATGGTGCATGTGAGTCAGTTGAGAAGGCAAATATATTCACAAACATAAAATCCATGAGGGGAGGAGCAGATCACAGGTCAGAGAGGGAAGAATTTGGTAGACACAAGATATAACAGAGCTTTGTGTAGAGAGAGGTCAAGCTGAGAAGTCAAGGGCTGTGAATTACAGTGCCACATACTACAGCAGTGTCTACAGAGGGGAGCAAGTTCATGACACTAAGTCTAACACTTTTCATTTGGGGAAACAGCAGGACACCTGTGAGATCCTAGTCTAGGTGGAGAGATTCATGGAGGGGAGACATATGAGATTCACAGTCTCAGTGGTAGTAGATTAAGCTATGGGAGCACCTGGTAGACTATAAAAAATAAATTCGTTTAATTCAGTTTTGCTTTGAAGTTTAAAAATTGACTAGCCGTTTAGTGACTTGGGATTCCCAGTTCTCATTACAAATAATCTGTCACACAAAAGTGGTATGAATGGCATCCCAATGAGCTGTTTCACAAACATAACAGGAAAACTACAGGAACCATTGAGAGCCTTCATGGTGTTTTCATTTTCTCAAAATTATGTGTATTAAAATAATGTTGCTGCATTATATTTTTATTCATAAATGCGTTTTGTGTAGAGAATGATAATTCTTTATAAGGATAACCATAGGATGATGTGCAATTATGACATAATTTACGGTAATATCCAAGAGTGAAAATCACAAACATTCAAAAAAAAAAAAAAAGTAAAAACTGTAAATGATATATTTTTTTGAAACCACAATTCCTATAATCTCTTATACAGATATCGTTTGTACAGTGTTTTATTACTTACTTCAGTTTCTAATATTATAACATGTGACATCTGCATATGGGTAGTTTTGAGGGTGGGGAGTGTTTGGGTTTTCTTTTCATTTGTAAGCAACCTGAACAGACTTTTCTGCATCTGTTCAAAATTTTAGCTCATCCAGAAATTTTTCAAACGCACCTTAGTCCTTAAATCTCACTAATATTTATACAAAATTATGTCTTTCTGTCTTAAATTTTCTTTTGTAATGATCTGAAATGTAAAAAAAATGTTCATACATGCAAATAGATTAAAAATTAGTTTTCTTCTGACTTCCCTAACAGCATATTTTATACTGAAGTATAAGTAAAAGAAATGCTATCCTGGGAAGTAATTTGACCATAGAAAGTGAATGTAAAGGGTTGTATTTAGAGCAAAAAATCAAATTTAAGAAAGAAATATTCATCTAATGGCTTCAGATTTTATTCAATATTCTGTCTATTTTTTTTAATAAAGTGTTATTCTAAAGGTATCTAGAAAAGTTTAAAAATCCAACAGTCATTTGATACTGCATTTAAAGAAATTATTTTGGCTATGCTAGAAACTACAAAATTATTTGTCTTCCAAATAGTTTGGAAGAAAAAATACTTCAGCTTAAAGCTAAGTAGAATGAAATAAATTGGCTTCTTGATTGCTCCAGGTCAATAAAGAAAAGTTGTTATGGAAATAAAATTGTATGTATTTGACTGTGTGCATTTAAACTCAGCTTCAATAATCTACTACACCCTACTTATGTGTATGTATATATTTATATGTCAATGTTTGTACACGTCAACGAATCTGTGAAGTCTCACTTTCATAAAACAACACCCAAACGATTGTCTGTTAGTTGTACCTGACTTAATTTCTGACCTTGTAAAGCCTGACTGATCCTAATGAAACTGGAGGTTCAGTTTGCTATCACAACTTACAGTTTTGTTGTGCTATAGAAATGTTTGCTTTCCGTGCAATTATTAATTAGATAGCAGATTTCCTCAGTCAGAATGCTTAAATATTCAGAAATTGCTATATATTATATCAGTAATGATGGGGATATTCAATTTAATAGATCATTGTTATTATGACAACCAAAATCTTCATTTAGCTTTTGCATAACTTATCACAGAATAGACAGACCTCAGGAATAAAACACTTTTAAGTCAGTTTAATTTGGAATAAAATATAATTCTACTGAAACCTGTGCTCATGAAGAATTTGACTGTGTTTGGACTGAAACATTGTTATTTTTTAAGGTTCACAAATAACAAAGTCACTGTCAGAGGAAAAGTATATAGACTGTTCCAAATCTTTTACATTTACATGAAACTTGCATGAGTAAATAAAAATTATTGAATGCTTCAACATCATGCAGATTCTATGTTGTTAGGAATGCCCATCTCTGTGAATGTCCTGCTCCAGCACTTTGCAAAGGCAATAATTTATTTAAATCAAATGATGTTTCTGTGTATGTGACACTAAAATTTCAGAGATAAAACATTTGTGCTATGTTCAGTTAAGCATTTTAGCTTAATTTGTGTTATTTTTGCGATAAAATATGAGCTGAAAGCTTTCAGCTTGTCACTGAAAAGCTCAAATAACAATCACTTGAGAAATCTTTGAGATACTAATCAGCTCAATAAAAACATGTCAACACAATATGCTAATCACTCACAAAACAGATTTGATGTTCAGTTCATATGAGGGATTGTGTTTCAAGCTAAAAATGGATTAATGAGTATCATGTTTCTTAGTTTTATTTGAGGATGTAGCTATGTTAACATATAGAGATCATAATTAATTCATAATTTCGGGTGTAAGAAGACACTGACAAATAAGATTAGTAGCTGAATTGAGACACCAGCTATTAGCATACCCCACATCCAGAAAGAGGCATCTAGTCTGCAATGTAATCTGGAGCAATTGAAGGAAACTTACAGTGATTTATGAAAAATTTCCTTGAGTTTAGAGAGAAAAGACAGAAAAGCATAAAGGTGTATATATGTGAGGCACTGCGAAGAATGGCATGAGCCTTTGGTGCAAATGAGCCTTGGTGTATAGTGCTGGCTAGTCTTGGATGTGAGCTAATTGACCTACTGTTTCAGCACAGTTGTTTGGATTCCCTTCTTGTGCACTAGATTTAAAAAATCTGTGCGCAGATTTTTTTAAAAATAGTCCTCTAACAAAAGATCTAGTTTATTTAAATATAGTAAAAAGGAAAGAGGAATTTGTACTGGATGTACTTCTTCATATATTTCTATAAAATGCTACATTTAAAAAGAATCTGGGCTCTTAAGACAGATATAGATTTTATTTAGAACACAAAAATTCATGTCTAATTTAGTCTATTTATCTATTCTTAAGAAAAAATATAATTTAAAAGAATTTCTGTGTCTCTTACTCTAGACTGTGTTCCATCCTTCCATTTCTGTCGAAGGCAAAAGCAGAAGAGTGAGTGAAAAATCTTTCTCTACATATATATGGTTATGTACTGGGGTGTGCCCTTTATTTTCAAGCTGGAGAGGAAAATTTTCCATACTAGTGAAAAGATTATCAGAACTGCACAAAATGAAATATTTTATCTTCACTTCTTATAATTCCTCATATTTTTATACTATAACAATTGAACATATTTTTATGCAATGACAGCTACAGGCATTTATTAAGTAGAAGTCAATGTTGCCAAAAATACGCACTTGCAATTTGCATGTTTATAATAATTCTTTGAAAACACTGAGATAATGAGAATCAGGACAAAGAAAATCACAGAGGAATCATTAGCTCATGTTAGATATTTAAATATAGCAGTCACATTGCTACAATGCCTGAATAGAAACTTGCAAATAATAACACATGAAAAAAATGTTACTGTTAAATACATTAGGAAAAAAAACCTAAAAAAAAAAGAGGATAAATATTTTTTTAAAGGAAACATTCCTTTTTAAAAGGAAGCATTTTTTATTGCTTTATAAAACAATGTTGTGATAGCTTTGGCTGGGGTAGAGTTAGTTTTCTTCACCACAGCTGGTATGGGGCTATGTTTTGAATTTGTGCTGAAAACAGTGTTGCTAACATAGGAATGTTTCTGCTCTTGCTGAGCAGTACTTTCACAGAATCTAGGCCTTTTCTTCTTCCTGTACCACTGGTGAGAAGGCTGGGGGTGCACAAGGAGTTGGGAGCGGACACAGCTGGGACAGCTGATCCCAGTTTATGGCTTATGGTGTCCTGCTCAATGCATAAAGCTAGGTAAAGAAAGAGGAGGTGGGGGGACATTCAATTGATGGTGTTTGTCTTCCCAAGTCACCATTATGTATGACAGAGCCTTGCTTTTCTGGGGATGGCTGAACACCTGCCTGCCCAAGGAAAGTGGTGAATTAAGTCTTTGTTTCGATTTGCTCGTGTGGGGCTTTTGTTTTAGCTAGGAAACTGTCTTACTGTCTTTATCTCAATCCATTGGGTTTTTCACTTTTACCCTTCAGTTTCTCTCCCTGACCCCATTGAGTGGGGAGTGAGCAAGTGGCTGTGTTGTACTTAGATGCCATCTGGAGTAAAACTATGAAAAAAGAAGACTGGTTTACCATATATTTAAATAATTGCAAAACGGTTGTCTTTTTTTTTTTTTTTTTAATAATGCTCTTCCCCAGTAACCTGGGGACATGATAGCAATATCTCTGAATCACAGTCTTCCAAAATTACTGTGTGTATTGATTACTTACAATATCCTACTTTATATTTTTAATACTACTGCGAAAGACTGTTTTCCTGAAAGGCCTTTGTTTTATTAATGCACATCTCAGAATTTTTAGCAATATTAAAATTTTGTTCTATATTAAAATATTTTGATTCATTCAGGAATTAACTGTAATTCCAGGGTAGTTACTCATAAGATATTGCTTTTACAAACCACCAAAATTGCATTATCCTAGAGACTATTTCATAGTAGTTGACTATTCATGCAGACACCCTTCTATAAGCATCTGTTTACATGTTGGGAATTTCCAAAACTCTTTCTGGCTCACCAATTTGCTGTAAGCAAATGCTCAGTCCACAGAGGTGAGAGAGGTTAGAAGGGGTAGCACTGGTACAGCCTCACCTTGAATATTGTGTGCAGTTTTGGGCACCACAATGTAAAGAAAATATTAAACTATTAGAGAGTTTACAAAAGAGGGCAAAAAAGATGGTGAAGGGCTGTGAGGGGAAGCTGTATGAGGAGGGGCTGAGGTCACTCAGTATCTCCAGGAGGCTGAGGGGAAACTTCATTGCAGCTAAAATTTCCAAACCCAGAGTTTGGTTGGTCATAGGAACAGTCTTCCCAGAACCAGCCTGACAGAGTTCAAGAATACTCTTGGGGATATTGTGTGACTCTTGGGGCTGTCTTGTGCAAGGACAGGAGTTGGATTCAATGATCTTTGTGGTCCCCTTCCAATTCAGAATATTCTGTGTTTCTGTTATTTTTTCTAATGGCTTAATGTGAGACAAAAGAAGATTTGGTTCACAGTGAGCAGAACACTGGTCTTCAAGAAACTAATAAGATTCTTCTTACAAGAACTTGCAAGATTTTTGACAGCAGTGTGACTCTGCATGAAGGAGGTTCTGCATGATTTTAAAATCATAGTCTGAGCTGTTTTGCTGCCTGTGCTCAAAGCAAGCCCTATTACGTTTCTTCGTCTGGGAGATGTGAAAAGGTTCATCTGAGGCTTCCTCCCTCCTCAGGGTCTTACCCTCAGGCCCCAACCACTGCTTGAACTTCATTTCAGAGTGCCTGTGCCTGGCCATACACCTCCCTGATCCTAAATTTAGACCTTGGTAAACTTGACATCCTGGCTTGACCTCAGATCTTAATTACCTTTAAACTCATTTGGTTACTTTGACTCTTGTCTGAGTTGGTTTAATTCCTTTGCAATGTCTTTGTTCTTGTGAAGTTTTGGGCATGAAGCTCTCTCTCAGGAGCTGTTGACACTGAGTTGTACTGTAGTTTCTTGAGATAGTTTGAACTAATATTTTTAGGAAGCCAGGGAATCTTGAGGATTATCAGTTTAGAGAAGAAACTTGTATCTGTAGATGGAATTTCTTAATTATTTTTCTTTTTTCATTGTGCTTATGAAACCAGATTCCTATGTATAATAGGTTGACCCACCAAGATGGTCTAGGAAAACCAGTTAATGCAATCTTCTTGGAATTCAGCAGAGCTTTTGATACTGTCTCTCACAGTATCCTTCCAGACAAAATGTCACATGTTATGTGATGGGTGAGCAACTGGATCACAGGTTAGACAGAAACAGTTATAGTAAATGGGATAACATCAGGCTGGCTGGTCACTTGTGATGTTCCACAGGGCTCCATCCTTAGACCAGTTCCCTTCAACATCTTCATTAATGACCTGGATGCAGGACTCAAAAGAATACTGAGTTTGCTGATGACACCAAAAACAGAGGAGCTGTTGACTCACTTAAGGGCCAAGAGGCCCTGCAGAGAGAACTCGACAAATCAGAGGCCTGGGCAATCACCAACCACATGAATTTTAACAAGGAAAAGAGCCAGATTCTGCACCTGGAATAGGGCAATCCCAGTTGTGTCTGTAAACTGGGGAATGAGATGCTAGAAAGCAGTGCTGTGGCAAGTAATCTGGGGGTCCTGGTCAATGGCAAGATGAACATGAGCCAGCAGTGCCCTGGCAGCCAGGAGGGCCAGTCGTGCCCCGGGGGCATCAGGGACAGCATCACCAGCTGGGCAAGGTAGAGGATTGTCCTGCTCTGCTCTGCTCTGGGGCAGCCTCGCCTCAAGTGCTGGAGGCAGTTTTGGGTGCCACAGTATAAGAAAGAGCAACAGTACTCCAGAATCAGAGCTGAACTGACTCTTTAAATATGACTTTTAACAAGGCAGAATCTTAATCCAAATAAGCTCTCTGATATTCAGTGATGTACAAGTATACTGCTTTTTTTTTTATTTTCTGCTGTGGAGAATTAAAAAAATCCCCACTATATTAGAAATTACTGATACTGGATGTAAGACATATAAGCCAGATTATTAACTGAGAGCCCTTTAACAATTATCTTATTATCTTTGATGAGATTGTGTCGTAGAAAATATATGCATTATTTGCATTTGTCTCTATATTCTAAAAATATAATTTCTATATGGCTGGATGCTATGAATGACTGTTAAATCATACTTATGCTCTTCAATATTGACATAACTCCCTATCTATAAAGATTGATCACTCTTAAACTGTTCATCAATCTAGTTAAAAGATGTGTTTTTCTAAGTGACGAGCACTAGCTTGGAACATGTGATCTAAGAAAAACCATATGGGTTTTTTTTAATCTGTGTTTTAGTCTCATTCAAATATCTGGGAAGTAAAGTACTTTTCCTTTTGTTCTATCCATTTTCTATGATCGTTATAAATTACAACTGAAACACTGAATATTCACAATAAACTTAGAAAATGATCAGAAGTGACAGATAAATGAACTGTCAGATTTCATTTGCAAGGTTATTTGCAATATACATCTTGTCTCATTCACCTGAATTCAGCCACTTGTCAAGACAAAAGAACTCTTTGAAAGAGCATCTTCTGATATAAGGTCCTTCTATGAAAGCTTTACATGAGTAGGGCTATTTTTTTTTCATGGGTACCTTTCAACATCATTTTTATTGATGCTTTGACTTGGAGTTTGACTTAGGGTTTGCCTGTTGCCCTAAGAGTGGACTTGCTTCCATTCATTCCTATCCTTTAAGCTACAGTCCCCAGCTTCTTAGGGAGATTGTATAGGATCCTCTTTATCTTGGCCCTTTTTTTCTGGTGGTTATTCCTGTTTCTTTCTCAGGAGAGGCAGAAAATGGTTTCACCAGTCAACTTTTTTCTTAGACTCCCTGCTGCTCCTTAACATTTCTACTTCTCCTGTAGCTCTGTAACCAGGCTGATCAGATCATCCACTCCCTCAAAACTCTCACAGCTGTTCTCACACCTGCCATCCATTTCTAGTTAAAGGCTATGTCCCACAGAGATCTGTGGCATATTTGCAGAGAGACCTGTTGTGGGATGGCTGCATATTTTGGTGTGAGCTCTGTCTGGGTTGCCATCTATTCTGGTGAGTGCAGAAGAGATAATTTTCTGCTGTGAGTAGATATCATAGCTAAGCTCCCAAGAGCATGATGATCACCAGGTCTCGTGGCCAGGCATGGCAGGGGTGCAGGGAGATGGAGGCTGGCCCTGCTGTGGTATCTCTGAGACAGAACTTGGGGGTCCCATGGCACTGAAATTGGGTCCTGGGCAGAGTGGGAAGGATATCTCAGAGAGGCAGTAAGTTTCATTGGTTCAGGGGCCCTGTAGTTCCTCTTTATTTTTAGCTATGGATCTCTTTTTAATACCTTTTGCTATCTGAGCATTGTGTTTGCTAAAAGATATTGCACTTAATGATTATTCACTGTAATGCAACATCCCACTTGACAGATTTAGGGACAGGTAGCTGGATGTACTCTGAGAAGTGCATGGGAGAAACAAAGCAGGTTCAATAACAAACAACTTCTGCTTGAAAGCTTTAGAATATCCAGATATAATAATACACTTGGCATGGCTTTGATGAGACTTTTTAGTCAGGATTACAATATGTTTCAAGAAGAAGAATGCAGAGAAGAGAAGGAGAAAGGAAAAGAGAGAGTAGATAACCACCACCCTAGGAACCAGTGTGGTCTCAGCAGCTTTCAAATCCAGGGTAGTGGAGTGCATCATGCTGGACACATTTTGCTGACCTTTTACCAGTCCCAGGCTCCCCAGGTTGGCCTATGCAAATTGTCAAAATCCTGTGCCTGTACTTCACACAATGCCAGAATATTCCTGGCACCATTTTGGGGCTTACAGTGGTCCTATACAGTTTGTTGCCGCCAGTATGCAAGATGTCAAAGTTGAATGGACCCAGTAGAGTGTGGGCCTGTGTCACGTTTCACTACGCAACAAAGCATGAGAAGTTGCTCCATCCCACCTGTTCCCTCACCCATTTCCCACCTGGCTGTCTTGAGCCTGTCAACTATTCCTCTCGTCTCCTCTGCATGTCTCCCCTACATGCAGACAGCAGGGGTAGTGACTATAAATCAGCATCAGAATTTTAAATAATGTATTTTCTTCTTCACATTCCTTTGGATGTGACTGTAAAAAAAAAAAGAGCTATAACGTGCTGAGCAACCCGTTTATATTGGCTGACTTTAAATAATAAAATATCTCAGTCAAGTAAAGGATTTTGTGAGAGTTTTTGTTTCATTATGAAATAATAAAAAAATAATAATTCTTTGTTTAACTGAACTCTTACTAGTTCTCAATATTCCATGATTTTGATATCAAATGCATGTACATACTTTTCCAAATATTTTTCAGGACAAAACCACAGTATACTATACTGTATCTGCTAAAAAATCTGTTCTTCAGTGTGATTCCATATTTTCTACATCCTGAACAAACGACTAGCAGTATTACAGCAAGCCAATGTCCTGAGTTTATGCAGCATAAATGCTCACTTGACAATCTGATTTAGCACTCAGCTCACTAAAATTTTAAATCATATAATACTTGCTACAAGTAAAATATTTTTAATAATAAATTACTTTTCAAAATAATGTCATGTTTCCACTTTACAAAAAAAAATGAATATTATTTCGCACTCAGAGATTGCGCGTCAGGAGATGTACTCTTTTTCCCAATTTTTCAATTACAATAAAGACATGTTTGGCAACCTTTTGGTGAGATTTTTGATGCTGTTTTCATGTTGCATCGCAGTAACTGAGGGTGGTCTTTGGGCTTTGATTTTTTTCATTTTCCCTTCACCTTCTTGTGCTAATATTGTTGTGATATGTTTCTGTCTTTTCAAAAAATGGTTTCTAAAACTTTTTAACTTAAAGTCTATTATGGTTTAAGTTTGGCAAATTGATTGATTTTCTGATACGAAGAAAAACTTTCCTGATGTATTTACAATCCTAAAATAAACAACATATTAATTATTCAGCCCAAAAGAAACTTTTCATGGCCACAAAAACTCAATGAACTCAATGTATTTTATAAGAACTTTTATGTTCAGTTGAAAGTGCTAAGCAAATTTTATAATTCAAAGTTAAAACTATCAAGGTATCATCAGAGAAGAACTTCTGAGTGGAAGTAAAATTTACATATTTTACATTTTCTTTTTTTTCTTCTTTATATCCCAGGTGGTAGTTGGTCATTCTGACAAACTCTGATTCTGTATGTGTAACTAAGCTCCAATCTTTCAAGATGTTATGCAATAATGGATTTCTGATAAGAAAGAAAGTTCACATTTTTATGATGCTATATTGAGACTTTGACATCTTGCATATCTGTAGAAAAATGACAGATTGAAAATTTTGAGCCATCTTGTTTAAAAGTAGTAAATGTTCTATAGTTAATTGAAAGAAGAAAGAAAATAAGATTTCAGTGAATTACTGACTGGATAAAAGCCTTTATTTTTACACTATATATACCAATAGAATATCTGTCTACCAAGGTAAGCATTATACTGACTAGTGGTATAACAGATGTAGATGAGAGTGAAAAGGAAGTACCTATTCAGTTGATTGGTTTTCATATCAGTGATACACAGTCATTTCCATTTGAGCTTAAAAAAGTAATTTTAAGTAATTTTACCTCATAATTACTAATTTTACTTTACTGTATATTCATTACTATTCTTCCTAGGCTATTCTGAAATGTTTCAAGTGATGGAATTTCTATCATGTCACCAGGGAATGTAGATCTCATTGTCAATGTCTTTTTGTTAATGTCTTTTTTTCTTAAATTCTTAAAATTACTGCCAGAATATCCCTTCTACATTATTGAATATTTTCTTAAATAATTTATAGTTTCTTTAATTTTGTGAGGTATGAATTGCATTACTTTGATACTTTGTGCTTGGTTCTACTTACATAAGAAATCTGTGGTCATATGTCTAATCTCTCTGGAACTGTTAATTTATCTTTCTTGTAAGTGTTCCACCTTTTATTATACCATCACCTATAAATCATATTCATGCGGTGTCGTGTAAATCTTCAGAACATAAGTGAGGATATTAAATAAGGCTGTGCCTAAGATAAATTCTCCTTGTTCTTCATCACCCCATCCTTGCAAAACAAAAGCAATAACTTACTATTTTTCATAACAATTCCTTTTATTAAAAATCCCTATCAAGAAAGTAAAATGTGATATTAATTTCTGAGGTCTTTCTTCTAAATTAAACTTCATTGTCTGACTGAATTCTGTGTATACTGCATGTAAATTCTTGTTTTATTAATTAATAGGCAAGTTTAAAAAAATTCAAAAGCTCTTCTGTCACAGGTGTATTATCTTCTGTAAGAGTTCTATTTCCTTTAATCTCTTTTTTTTTTCTTTTTTTTGACTGCCTATAGTGTAGATTTTGGTGTAAATTGGCATAAATTTCTGTGTGGAGCTATAAAAAAAACCAAATCAGCTGCCTGTCTCAAAGCACTGTGAAGGCCACAGAAGGAACTTGCCATAAGATCAGATACCACAGCAGCAACTTAAAATAAGCATAGACAAGAGAAATTTATGCCAGGAAGGAACTTATTTCAGACCTGATGGATGTAAGCTCTGGTTAGTATCTCCTGGTTAGCGTATCTGGACAAAAATTCCCACTGTGGGAAAGGAAACAACTGCTAATACGTATATCACCAGTCAAACAAAGATGATCCAAAGTTATGGGAACTGCATCTGTGACCACCCCATGGATATCTGGAATGGGGATTGGATGAAGGTGGTAGCCCCAGCAGATGGACTCGGACCCCCAGCACTGAGAAGCTCAGAATGAAGGAGGACCAAGGGGATGCCTCTGGGTCTATGTGTAGGAATTATCTTCTGATTAATCCCCTCTCTCTCCCCATCCTCTCTCTCTACCCCTATCCCTTCCCTCCCTCTGTCTGACTCTTTTCCATTTATTTCTATCTCTCTACCTCACATTTACTGTTAAATAAAATTCATATTATTGGCTTTGACACATGACCTGATTTGCACCTTAATTTAGGAAGAGGTTTCTCTCAATAAATTTGATCATAACAGAATTCAGCTGGAAAAAAAAGGATTTTTCTGCTAGATTATTATTCAGTATTGTCTGTCTAATTTTGAATTTGTACCTGTCTTTTATTGATAAGGAACAAGTCAGAAGAAGTTTGACTCATTTTAAATTCCATTATATACTAATATTTACATAGTAAACAGATGTAACAGATATTCTTTTTTCTTATTTTAAGATTTATTTCTGATTTAATTTGCAGTTTAATTTGATCACTGATTTGAATTGATCAAAGGAACTTTCTTTATTAGTTATTTTTATTAAAAATCCTGCTAAATTTCAATATAAAAGCTAGGCATGAGATTTCTTTTTAGAATAAGCAATCAATTTAAGCAAAATATTTCAAATTATGGTCATTACATTAAACTCCTTTTTAACTTGAGCTTCCTCAAGCAATCCTCAATTCTTTGAAGTCTTCTTTTCCCCTGTTTTCATTTTGACTATCCTTGCAAGCATTTAAAAAAAAAACCCTGTCATATTTTTAACCATATTATAAAATAATTCGTTATAACATAATTTAACCTTTTTTTGTAGTATTTGCATTTATGTGAATTATTGTATTTGCTGATCATCATCTTAAAAGGAAGATATTTGGATTATTTATTCTTTTTGCAAGGGACCTTTATTACCATCCACCTCCATACTTGCAGATTT
>NW_005054321.1:250196-281624 GCF_000277835.1 Geospiza fortis
CTTTCCCTATGTCAACTACATTTTTTGAAGCGCTCATCAAATTTAAATACTTCCAGCTACATATCGATTTCTCATGGACATTTCAGACTAAATTTCTCAGAGAGAAACTTCCTGTTCAACAGAAATGCCCATTTGATCAAATTTATTTCTCTTTCTGTCTTTAACAGAGCTGACCTGCCCTTCATGATTTCCTGTTTTTTTCTTTTAGATCAAAGAGAAAAAACATTAAATGTAGAAGTTATAGTTTCTGAGAGCTCAGAAGATTGATTTCTACTCTGATCTTATTATGTTTTTCTTCTGTAACCTTTTACATCATTCAAAGTTACATTTGTCAAGTTTTTTTACAAAAATTAAAGATTTTTTTTCATTTGTAGAGATCACATTTTTTGTTTTGAAACACTTTATTTTTAAGGAACTATTTTATTTCAAATATAATGTCCACAACAGACTCACAGCATCATCAAAATTAGGATATTTTTCTGTGAATCAAGCGATTAAAAAAAGAACCTATATCCATTCATTAGACTTGCTTGTCATTTTATAATTTCATTGTTGATGGTATGTTAGATGGTATGTTTTACTTAAGATATAAAATTATATATATCTATCTTTTCTAGAAAATTTTCCCTCCAAAATAAAAGGCAAGGCCAACACTTGACCCATTAGGATCCCTGAGAGAAGTCACAAATTTAGAAGTTTTGCATCATGTCCCATTGTGAAGTCATAAACTATTCAAAATCTGAAAGACTTTCCTCAGAGAAGAACCCAAGCAGATCAGTAAATTTCTTCAAGGTGTTAAACTCTCAGCATTGCTTGACCAATATTTAACTTGGAAAAAAAACCCTTTTATACAGGAACATTGGTGTTTAACTTTGAATTTTCTTGTCTGACAAAAACTAATTATTTGAGAAATAATGTATTTTCAGAAGGTATGGATTTTTTAAATTTCTCTTTTATAACCATCTCCAGATCAAAAAATGTTCCATTCTACACAAAAAACAACCACATTTTCAAACTGTTTTGCATGGGTGAAGAACTTCTTTCTGATATGCAGCCTAGGCCTCCTAGACACAATTTCAGGCCGTTCCCTAGGGTCCTGTCACTGGTCACCAGACAGAGAATAGTACCCCTCAATCTTCTCCCTTCAATGTTCTCCAGGATGAACAGACCAAATGACCTCAGCTGCATCTCACAGAGCTTCCCCTCAGGGTCCTTCACCATCTTTGTTGCTCTCCTTTAGATGCTGTCTTATAGCTTAATATTGTATTAATACTTAATACTTTGTATTGCGGCACCCAAAACTGTCTCCAGCACTCGAGGTGAGGCTGCCCCAGTGCAGAGCAGAGCAGGACAATCCCCTCCCTTTCCCAGCTGGTGATGCTGTCCCTGATGCCCCCAGGGCATGACTGGCCCTCCTGGCTGCCAGGGCACTGCTGGCTCATGTTCAGCTTGCCATTGACCAGGACTCCTAGATTTCTTTCCACAGTGCAGCTTTCCAGCATCTCATTCCCCAATTTTCAGACACAACTGGGATTGCCCTATTCCAGGTGCAGAATCTGGCTCTTTTCCTTGTTAAAATTCATGTGGTTGGCGATGGCTCAGGCTTCTGATTTGCCAAGATCTCTCTGCAGGGCCTCTTGGCTCTTAAGTGAGTCAACAGCTCCTCTGTTTTTGGTGTCATCAACAAACTTAGGATTCTTTTGAGTCCTGCATCCAGGTCATTAATGAAGATGTTGAAGGGAACTGGTCTAAGGATGGAACCCTGTGGAACCCCACAAATGACTGGACAGTCTGAAGTTTTCCCACGTACTATAACCCTTTGTGCCTGACTCATGAGCCAGTTGCTCACCCATGGCATGATAGAATTTTTCCAGCTGTGTGCTGGACATTTTGTCCAGAAGGACACTGTGAGAAACAGTATCAAAAGCTTTACTGAAATCCAAAATGATTGCATCAGCTGGCTTCCCTTGATCAACTTAGTGGTTACTTTGTCATAAAAGGAAATCAGGTTTCATAAGGAGGACTTCTTTCTCATGAAGCTGTGCTGACCATTGACAGCATTGTCTTTTAGGTGTTTTTCAATACCTCACAGAATTATCTTCATAAATTTTCCAGGCACTGAAATGAGACTAACAGGCTTCTTGGTTTTGTGGTCCTCCTTCTTGTCCTTCTTGAAAATTGGGACATCATTTGCCAGCTTCCAGTCAGCTGGGACCTATCTGGATTCTCAACTTCCTTTTTTTCTTGTCTTAGCAGAGTGACTTCTTCCATAAGGATAAGTGATTTCCTAAAACTCATAAGTCCCCAAAGTTCATGCTTAAACCTGAATAAGATTGAACCTAATAATTAATGATCTTTGATAACAAGATAATCTAAAACTCTCTTCTGGTTCTTTCTTACATCAGTGAAATATCTATTTGCATTTCTTTCTCCAAATGCTTTTGATACTGGCATGAAATTCATCATTACGGATTAAATATACTCATTTATCTAGAAATCCTGTCATTGAGTGTCAGTTTCAGAGTGAATTAAGTTTGTAAAATGAAAATATGCATACAGATCTGAGAAGTAATTAAATGGCAACTGGAAAAAATTCATGTTTCAAAACCTATTTAACACATTCTTTTTTCACAAGAAGTATGTGATGCAACAAGAATATGAATCATACTATAACAGTGTTGTAGTGAAATGCTTTTTTAATAAAGAAGCCTTTATTTAAAAAAAAAAAAGGTGCAGAAGGAAATGTATGTTAGCAAGCTCTGGTGCAAATAATATGCTAGTGCTGTGTAGTAGGCATTTTTGTGAGATAGGGACTGTACCCCACTATCCTTCTGTTGAAAGTCATTCAGAGAATGGTGCTTTGCTTGATTCTAGATGAGCCCCATATGTATCACAGCAAAGTAGAGCTGAAGAATCTGTAATCTGAAAAAATCAGAAAATTTCGGTAATCCCACATTGATTTCTGGTGTGCATTTTAAAATAAAGAGTTAATTTTAAAATGCAATTTAATTGCTGAATTAAAACTTAAACCTTGACTACTAAATAGCAATTATTTAGCTTTTTGTAAATGAAGTTTCTATACTTTTACTGTCTCTCTTTGTTTAAAATGACAGTGTTGTCTATACATTACCTGATTATTAAATTGGCAACTAACTCCAATTTCTACATGAAAAATTTTTACAGAACTTGAATTTATTGTTTTCCTTGTAATTAAATCTCCATATAGTTTATGTACTGATTTTAAAACTATGAATTATCTAAATTTGATGTAAATTATTAATTCCTTGTTCCTATACAATGTTAGATTTTAATGCGCTTCTAATTAGAGTTCCTCAGGTAGCAAAATAGAGGATATAATATGCTGTAGTTGAGAAAAATGTTGTTGCATAAGGAATAGAACAAATCAAAATGATGATTCAAATACTTTAGAAGTCTAAGAAAGTATAAATTCCTTTTTTGTTTAAGTCTCATGGTCTGGGCACATTTTTACTCTGTAACCTCCATGTGCATTACTCTGCTTCAGAAGCTAATGCCATAAAATTGGGGATATACCTCTTATAGCATTTTGAAACAGAACAAAAAAATAACAGGGAGAGATGAGAAGGAAACTGCTCTGCAAGGTTTTGCAAGAGTTCCTAAGTGCAACAATACGTGGTTCCATGAAATTAAACTCATAAGGAAAAATGCATTTTGTTGCCTAATAATTTAAGTTGCTCATTCATAATAAGAATCACTGTGATAATTACATTTATATGTGATTCTGTCCTCTTTGAATGCAGAATTTGTATTAATGAATATAACATTTTCTTTATGTGCAATATTGATAGCTGTTAGTATCTTATCCCACTGAGAACCTGCAAGAAAGTCAGTCTCTGCTCTTGTCTGTGCAAGATATGAGCATTTCAAATTTTCAAAGCTTAATGCAGCCAATTAAAAGTTGTGGTTCAACCCTGGCAGGCCACTGAGCTCCACCGAGCAGTTTACTAGCTCCCATATCAGTGAGTTGGAGGAGATCATTAGAAGAGTAGAAGTGAGAAAACTTGTGGTTTGAGGTAAAAATAGTTTAGTAAATTACAAAAAAGTTCTGTGTACAAGGAAATAGAAATAGAATTCCTTCACAACTTCTTACCAGTAAGCACATATTAAGCCATCTCAACAAAATCAGGGCTCTGTAATACATAATAGTTATTTGGGAAGACAAATGTCATAACTGTGGACTTTCCCTCCCTACCCTTCATTAACTTTTACCAATACATAGCAAAAGTTATTCTTCCAAGCCTTGCATCTTCAATTGTTTTGGAGAGGAACTGCATTATTATGCTTGATAACTGTGTCTTAGGCAGAGTGGGTTTTTTCTGTCCATATGGCAAATAGGAAATAAAAAAATTTATTTCGACATAGTTTTCTATACATGTGTGTGAAGTTGTAAACTGCTGGTACTGAATGCCAATCTACTTTAAAGGTATTAATATTGAGCTTTCAAGTTTTTGCTAGTTTATGCATCTTATTTCTCATCTGCCCTACATCTGGAAGTTTTAGTGTTGCAGAATTTTCTTTCTGTGTTTGCAACTTTTGTAATTTTAGAGAACGTCTCAGTGCTGGTGTTTCTCCCTGGTACACTAAGGCGGTGTGCATAGAATCCACAGCTAATTCAAGTAGCTGACATGTTCACTGTCTTGTACAGTGGGCTTATCTCATTTCTGGTACTATTCTTATTTTAGTTAGCATTTATTTTCCTGGTTTGAACTCCTTATGCTGAGGTGAACAAGACAGCACTAGTCCATATGTGGTATCTGAGAGGTACCAGAGTACTTGACACTGTGTTGAATTTACCTGGCAGGGGTTTGGTAGTAGAGGGGCTGCAGAGGTGGTTTCTGTAAGAGATGACAGAAGTTCTTCCCATGTTGGACAAAGCTTGTTTCATTTGACTTCAAGACTGACCCATTACTGTCCAAAGCTGAAGAAATCAACGGTGTTGGTAGTGCCTCCATGATAACACATTTAAGAAAGTTTTAAAAAATACTGCAACATCTGTGAGTGAGGAGTAAGAATGTTTGACAGAGCACACAGCCCTGCAGGCACAAACGTCAGTGAGGAAGGTGGGGGGGCAGGGGGTAAGGTGCTCCAGATGCCAGAGCAGAGATTGCCCTGCAGCACATGGAGAAATGAGGAGGAACAGATACGCACCCTGAAGGTCATGAGGGACCCCACACAACAACAGGCATATGTTCCCTGTGACCCCATGGAGAGCCCACCCTGGAGAAGGCTCTGGTAGGAACAGTTGCCCATGGAAAGTAAGCCATAAACAGGAGATTTTTGTCAGGAAACCTCTCCCATGGGAGACCCATGTTGGAGTAGTCTGTTCCTGAATAATTGTACTTTTTGAAAAGGACCCACACTGGAGCAGTTCCTGAAGATCTGTAGGCATGGGAAGAGCCCATTTTGGATATTTGTATCTGCATTCAATGGGAACTACCCTACACTGGGGTGGAGGAAGAATGTAAAAAGATAGGAGCAGCAAAGTGTCTCCGTTCTCTATCCCGATACACTGCCCAGGTGGGAAGGAGGTTGAAGATTTGAGAGGGAAGTTGAGAGGAAGGGAGAGTTTATGGGAAAACCTTGTAGCATTATTTTTTTATTTCTCACTTTCTTATTTTCTTACAAGTAAATGTCAATAAATTAAATTAATTTTCCCAAGATGAGATTGATTTGCCTGTGGTAGTACTTGGAAATAATCTCTCTGTCCTTGTTTCTATCCACAAGCTTTTTGTCATGTTTTTTCCCTCTGTCTTTTGGTGGAGGGGGACTGAGTGCAGCTTAGTGAGCAACTGGCAGCCAGCCAAGGCCAGCCCACCACAAGGACATATGAAGGCCAAAAATGAAACATCCAACATAAAATTTTAATTGTAGTTCTTGAATCAGTCAGATATACTGAGTTCAGCAAACAGGGCTGCCAAAGAGACACTAAGCCCTTAATAGCTTGTGAGAGAGGGAACAGAGTGGTGATGGTACCTGAGTCTGGAGGGGAGTGATAAGGCATGACTACAGCAGTCCTGTGTCACAATAGACTGTCCCTGGCCTGGCTGCAGCAACTGCACTGGTCTCAGGTTATGGGCTGTGCCTAGTGCTTCTCCCAGTGAGGATGTGTCACTCTGTGCAGAAGGATGGACACCTTACAGCTGCACTGAACAAGTGGAGGATTCACTCTCATAAAATGGGTGTTGTAGAATGTTGTGATTTCTGGCAGAAGGAAAGATATTTCTCTCTTCACTTCTTGATGTGCACTTTCAAAACAGGTATAGATCTATGATTTTTTTAATAGGGAAAAAGTTTCAGAGAAGATATTTGGACCAGCTCAGCTTGATCCATTTTGTACCAGCACCAAATGAAAGTAGCAAATGATAGTAGCAGAAGACATTGCTCTGCAGGGATCAGCATTTGTCTCCTCAACAGATTTTCTGTATTGTGAAGTTTATGGCTTGTCAGGAGTTTAATCTGGGGCAATGAAGATAAATTGCTGAGGTTCATCTGGATTCTGTCTTATGTCTCATATCTCATCTACATTGACATCAGTGATACTCTCAAGGGAGTTTATAGGCTGTAAAGCATGCAAGATGGCAGCTCAAGGAACATCTCGATTCCATCAAAGGGAAGGGCTTGCAAATGAGCTGATGGATCCAGCGAGTCAGTGCCTGGTTTGTTACTTGATATTTCAAACCACACTTTGGCTTTTCTGACTATAGCTCTCTCTCTGAAGAATTAAGCTTACTGGGGAGAGATAGGACACACCTGATGGGCAGAGAAATATTGCATTTGCTAATAGGTTTTTTAGCCTATTGAGAAGGACTTTAAAATAGGGTCACTAGAGGCTTGTGATGAAGATACCTGATCCACAGCCATACTTTGGCTTGGATTAAATAATGAGCAAAGGAACTCATCCCCTGGAATAAATCTGTGACCTGTAGAGAACCTGGCTCACATACAAGGAAGTGAAGATGCCTCAGAAAAATATATTGAGAGTTGGTTTCAAAGCCCAAAAATGCAAGATAACTGAAATACAGAATAAGATAGAAAAGCTAAAATAACAGCATCTATCTGTCTATACTATTGTCTAACATCCAAGTCCTTAATTCTGTAAATATTGCCATCAGGATGAAGCCTTCTTGATGGCAATATTTATTCATGTGAGCTCTTCCTGAATTGCATTTGTACTGCACACCAGGTAAATTTGTCCTTGAGCAGGGATGTCTCTCACAGTTAGAGATCCCTTACTTGAGGCTATGAGATTCTTCCTAGTGCAAGGCAGAGAGATCCCTTGGTTGTGACAGATCATGAAACATTGCTAATCCATGTAGCTACTCAATATTATTATAAACCGTGTGTAGATAATTCCATTCATCATAAACCATTCTCCAGGTTTGAGACTAAGAGTGGACCTTGTTGCATCTATGCTCTGTAAGTTTAGAAGGCAGGGGGATCCACTCTCAACCTTGTGACTCAATTACACATGTTTGTGGGTCTGTGTGCAGATCTTTCTAGCTCAAACCTAACTTGATTTTCCTTTGTATCATTCTTTGATGCAGTAATTGGTAAGGTGGACCTTGCTGCCAAACGTATGAAATCTTGGTAACTGCTGTTAAACTTTCTTAAATTTCATCCAATTTATTGAACTATATTTTTCCCTCAATAAAAAAAAATTGTTACTTCTCTCTGATTGTGGTGCATTCCTCATGACTACTGGACAAAAACAAAGACTGGTGGGAAGAGCCAGAATAGATTTACCAAGGGCAAATTAAAGGACCTGACTTCCTTCTGTAGTAACTGATGCTGTGAAGAACAGTGGAAGCTGTTTATCCTGACTAGTCAGGTGTTTCACATATATTCCTTGTAGCCAAACTGGAAAAGTGGCAGGAGAGCTGGCCTGGCTGGGTTGTGGTCAGCTGTGTAAAATCTACCTGGGTACTATTAACAGTGGTGCTCCTCAGAGATTAAGACCAGGGCCAGTACTATTCAATATCTTCAGTAATGATCTGTATGGTGTGTAAGGACGCACCTTTAGAAAGTGTTGACAACAAAGCCTGTGGGAAGAGAGCAGGACTGATACCAAGTACCTGGGCAGGATTCACAAATGCGCTGAAAGTAGCTGTATGAGGTCCAGCAGAGGCAAATATATGAACAATCTCATGCACCTGGGGACTGAATGGCTGAGAACTGTCTGCAGAAAAGGAGCTGGACTTCCTGTGGACAACAGGGTGAGTATGAGTTGTCAAGGAGAGCTTTCACCTTGGAAGTCCAGTGCGTAATAGACTGTATTAACAATAGTGGAGACAGCAGGTATCCTGCCTTTGACAATTCTAAAAGTAAATTCAGACTCCTGCATCAAGTTTTTATTTCCCAGTAGAAAAAACAAATGGAAGAAAAACAACAAAGTAAGCTTAGTAGAAGGCTGCAAAGATGATTAGAGGCTTGAAATATGTGATATACAGAAAGATAATGAAAAAATTGTTTCCTCAGTTTTTGCAAGGAAAAACTGAGGAAGGATTTTACTGTGGTTTTCAGCAACAGGAGGAGAATAGAAGAAAAATTAAATGTAAGCGGGACAAAGTGCAGCAAAAGAGATTTTGATTAGTTATTAGGAAAATGTACTTAAAATGAGTGTGTTTAAACACTAGAACAGGTTACCCAGAGAGCTGGTGAAATCCGTATTCTTGCAGATATTCAAAATGGGAGCCAATACAACCCCAAGCAGTTTTAACTCGGGAATGGGATCTACCTTTACAATGGTCCTTCTTTTGAGGCGCTTGAATTAATCTCTTCCAACACCTGAGTGTTTTTTGGTTTTTATTTTTTGGGTTTTTTTTGGTTTATTTTGGGGGGTTTTGTTTATTTGTTTGTTTGATTGATTGTTTTGTTTTGCTTTGTTTGGTTTGGGTTTTTTGGGCTTTTTTAAAATTTTTTATTCTGTGATTTTAAGTGGCTCCTATATCTCAACAACTTTGCTTCTCCAGCATTTCACTACATTTGAGCTAACTGGTATGTCTCATGGCAGCGAAATTTTATTTGATGAATTCTGTAAGTAGAACTGTTGCTGAAAATGCCTAAAGGATTTTTGTAATGCATAGTAAACCATTTTCCCTCAAATGTTTCTTTGGTATAAAAAATATTGGGGCTTATGTGACATCACTAACCACTGATAGTAGAAAAGATTTTGTTCCAGTGCATAAATACCATAATGTGTAGCATTTTTTAAAACACAAGTATGTTTACATTAAAAGCCTTCATGTTTCTTGAAATTGGGCTGTGTAGATTGTAATAATGGATAGGAATGAATCAGTGTATTAACAGACAGACAAATACAGAGCAGATAATTTTAAAATTCAATATTGGAGTATGACTTCAGAAAAAACTCTTTCATATTTTCTTTTCCCATGCTGCCTATGCTGCCAAGAATAAGAGAATATATTAATAAAATTTCAACAAAGGCAGAAAAATCTATTGTTTTTTATCTGAGAACCTCTATAAGAGAGTCACAAGGGGAATGTTTTACCAGTATAAGTTTCATAACATCTGTGTTCAAAGCTAAAACAACACGATCAACATCTACACAAATATTTTTAAATGCCAGTACTTAATTATTATCCTAAATAAAATCTTAATCCAATCTGTATGTCATTATAGGTATTGCTAGTATGTCCCCCAAATGCTGCTTTTTAACTTAGAGAGTGAGCCTTCAAGAAGCTGCATAAGAGACTAAGGAGTTGTTTTTCTTTGCTTCATGATATTTCCAATAGGCAAATCTCTCTCTAATGATGGCAAGGTTTCTTTTCATCCTTGGATGTCAAATACTCATTATTAAATGCATAGTTCATGGGGTACCAGACTTACAATGTAACTCTAATGATCTGAATAAAATACTTTTTTTTGGCCTTGAGCTGCAGATGAACAATTGAAACAAATAGGCATTTTCCTAATTTGTATTTCTGGGGATATTGCTTTTATTATTCTCTGGACTTCTTAAAGATCCTCCAGAAACTCACTCACTCTGCTTACTCACAAATTTTCACAATTAATATAAAATAAAATGTCTTATACATGTACACACATATGCATTGTATAAAAGATTAGAAATTTATAAGTAAAATAAAATGACCTCAGTACATTCTCATGTATGAAGAACTTTTTCTATTTTCAATTTTTGTTCTACATTTAAAGTTGTCTACAAAATACATATGTGCATTTGAAACAATTTTGAAATCATCTGAAAATACTGATTATACAGTATATTTATAATTCTTTAGAGTTTCTTTTTCATAATAAAATCAGGAAGATATTTAGTCATTTTGCAGAAATGGTCTGTAATCATATGTTCCAGTCTGAATATGATCAAGAATTTGTTTTGTCTTGTGCCAAGCACCTCTTAAAAGAATCAGACCAACTAGGTTAAGTGAAAGTAGCTAACCATGTAATAAGAACTCCATTTACGAGGTGAGGCAGTGGCCTGTGAGACAAATACACATCAGATGACCACTAACTCTTCTCACTGTACTGATAGCACACAAGTGAGTATCAGTACATAGTAAGTATTTCAGAAAAAAGGTCTTGATTAATTTTTCAGTGGTGGGAATAGTTTTCAGATCCCAAATGAAACAGATCTCATGTGTGTCTAAGTTATGCTTTGGTTTATGCACACCAAGAATTTCCTTATGCAAAAATCTTCTGCTAAATGGGTCATTTTTAAGTCTAATCTAAAATTGTCATCTTCATGATGTCGCCTACAGGTAAAAATCTGTGTCCCTTCTCTGTCCTGCAGGATTAGATTTGGTTCTGTTGGTGCCACTGAACCTTTAAATGTATTCTGCAGCTGACATATATCACTTAAAAATATGATATGCTCTGACATATTCCCCTCCAAAATCCTTTTAACATGCTGGTCATACAGCAGCAATGATACATTTCTTTGTGCTCAGACATTTCATTGCTTCAGGATGAATAAATAGATTTTTTTTTTCTCTAAGAATATCTGTTTTTTGAAGAATAGGCATATTTCCAAACCCTTTGGAAGAATGAGATTAAGTACGCTGGACAGGTCCTGAAGTAATTGTGATCTAGAAGCTTTCTCATTCTGAGAAAGCACTAAGTTTATTATTAGAGGATTACTTCAGGTTGCAGGTTAAGTTTAAATAAAATTTGTTCCCTGTAGAGCCTCATCTATTAGCTCTTGTCTATAAGTGGAAGAGATTTTTCAATACTACACACATAAGTACCCCTTCCATTTCTTTGGGGCATTTCTCATAAAGATATGTATTACTTTGTGCACAGAACTGTGAGGAAATTTCTAAAATAAAATATTTGGAAAAGATTAGCTAAATCAATTGAGAGATAAAATTTATTTATATTGATGCAATAATGATGCATATCTGAATATTCTGAGACTCAATCTGATGTCTGGACAGGGGTGGAATACAGCCCTACCCTAACAAAGTACACACTGGCTATGTGGTCTGTCCTTCGGGAGCCTGAGAACTCACAGCACAAGTTATATTAAATGGGACTGCTGTGACAGAAAATCCCTTAAAATTTACAGAGGACTGAGAGAGTTTCTTACTGATTAATGTGTAATCATGTCTCCTGTTGGTTTCTGCAGATAGCTCTGCGGGCCAGAGACTATGAAATATATTAGGGTTACCTAATGTTTTACACAATACTTAATGTGCATCTGTTAATGCACAAAAAGATAGAGACACAGCCAGCCAGCTGCCTGAATAAGAAAAAAAATAACTGGCCTTTAATTTCCCAAGACATCAGACTCCGGACAGGCTGATTAGAAAATTTTCCATATATACCTTGGATCCTGAAAAAAACCTAGTTTGGGAGGTGTGTCATGGCTTCTAAGTTTACAGATGTAGTTTTCACTCTCTCTCCTCAGCTGGACAGAGCAATAAAATCACATCAAAAGTCTTGTGGAATGAGATAAGGACAGGGAGAGATCACTCAGCAATTAGAATCATGGCCAAAACTGACTTGATTTGAGAAAATTAAATTAATTTATTACCAATCAAATCAGAGTAGAATGACAAGTAAAAGAAAATCTGAGAACCAAATTCCCCCCAACCCTCCTTTATATCTCAAACTTAATTGTACTCACAATTCTCCCTCCTCATCAGAAGTGCAGGGAGATGGGGAATGGGAGTTATTGTCACTTTGTTACACAACGTCTCTGCTGCTCCTTCCTCATCACAGACAGGATTCTGCTGTCTGTGATGAGGAAGGACTCTCGGTGATGAGGAAGGACTCACACTTCTCTGATCCAACATGGGGTCCCTTGTGTGGGAGACAGTTCTTCATGAACTTCTACAATTTCCTTCCCACAGGCTGCAGCTCTTCACAAACTGCTCCAGCATGGATCCCTTTCCATGGGGTCTTTCAGGAACAGGCTGCTTCAGCATGGGTCCCCCACAGGATCACAAGTCCTGCCAACACACTGGCTCAAGCATGGGCTCTTCTCCCCATAAGTTCATAGGACCTGCCATGAGCCTATTCCAGAATGGGCTATCCATCAGATCACAACCTCCTTTGGTCATCCACCTGTGTGTGGGGTGCTCCAGGGGGTGCAGGGGGATCTCTTTTCCAACATGGACCTCCATGGGCTGCAAAGGCACAGCTGCCTCACCATGGTCTCAACACAAACTGCAGGGGAATCTCTGCTTTGGCACCTGGGACACCTTATCCCCCTCCATCATCACTGACCTTGGTGTCTGCAGAGCTATTTCTCTCAGACACTCTCTCTTCTCTTTTCTGTGGTAACTGCTTGTGTGCAATAACCTTTTTTCCCTGGACTAAGTAAGTTATCATGTTCATGGATGCCAGCTGGCATTGCCTCAGTCAGGCATAGAAGAAGCACTTTCTCAGAGAAAACACCCCTATTACACCCCCACTACCAAAACTGTGCCATGCACACCCAATGCAGCCAGATAGCTTCAAGTGTAGGGCACAAATCTGAGGTCCTCTACAATAGTTAGATAACTCTCAGACTTTAAAGTAGTCAGAAAGTTATGTACTTCATAAATATGGGCTATGACTCTGTTTTGCTTGGATTCAGTTCTGTATTCACCACTATAATTGATGCAGAAATAGATTTTAGGAATTGGCTAAAGCTTGGCTCTTGGCTTAGACCAGCATCTTAAAAGTTTCAAACTTCTCTTTCAAACATGAAACAAATATCCAATTCCAACCATTAACCTAACACTGCCATGTCCTCCACTAACCCCTGTCTCTAGGTGCCACATCTACACATCTCTGAAATACTTCGGGGATGGTGGCACAGCCACTTCCTTGGGTACCCTGTTCCAGTGCTTGACAACCCTTACTGTGAAGAAATTCTACCTGATATCTAATCTAAATCTCCCCTGGCAAAACTTGAGGCTATTTCTTTTGGTTCTATTGTTTATTAACTGAGAGAAGGGATCACCATCCACCTGGCTACAACCTCCTTTTAGGAAGCTATGGAGAGTTATAGCATACAATCATAGAACGGCCTCGGTTGGAAGGGACATTAAACATCATCTGGTTCCAACCCCCCGCCATGGACAGGGACACCTTTCACTAAACCAGGTTGCTCAGAATTCTATCCAGCCTCACCTTGAATGCTTTCAGGGTTGGGGTATCCTGTGGGGTCTCCCCTGGACCTCCTTTACTCCAGGCTAAACAACCTCAGTTTAGCCTGGAGTTTAACTTCAGACACCCCTCATAAGACTTGTGCTTCAGACCCTTCCACACTTTTTTTCCCCTTCTTTGGACGCACTCCAGCACTTCTATGTCTTTTTTGTAGAGAGAGACTTAAAACTGAGCACAGGATTTAAGGTCCAGCCTCGTCAGTGCCCAATACAGAGGGACAGTCGCTTCCCTCATCCTGCTGGCCACACTATTTTTGATACAGACCAGAATGCCACAGGTGCTCTTGGCCACCTGGGCACACTGATGGCTCCTATTCAGCTGCTGTTGACCAACAACCTCAGGTCCTTTCCCACCAGGCAGCTTTCCAGGCCCTCATTCCCTAGTCTGTAGTACTGCATGGAATTGTTGTGACCCAAGTGCAGGACCCGGCACTTTGCCTTGTTGAACCTCATACAATTGGCCTTGGCCCATAGATTCAGCCTCCAGATTCTTCTGCAGAGCCTTCCTACTGTTGGACAGAGGAACACTTCTGCCCAACTCGGTGTTATTCAAACGTAAAAACTCTGAGTGGATAGCTGAAAATTCCATAAGTTGATGAATATTTATATGTATTCATAAGGCTTGACATCTGCTATGCTGTGCATATTTATGATCTGGTTCTATGTTAGACATCTTGAGGGAGGTCAGGCAGAATAAGCCCTTATTACTTTGCAGTGCAGCTTTTAATGTTCCTGAATTTGGAATGCATTGGCTTGGCAGGTTAAATGAATTGCCACTGCAGGCCTACTCTGAGCAATCTAAATTTCATGAAAAATAATAGAAGTGCATAAAATACAAAAGAACAGCAATTTCAAAACTTTCCTATGACTTTTCATAAAATCACTGAGTCTTTGAAGCTGGGAGGCATCTCTGGAAATCCAACTTTCCTGCTCAAACAGGATGAATTCAGGTCTTTGTCGAGTCAGGTTTTCAATAACAATAAAAAAGATGAGGAGTCCAAAACTTCATCGCGCAAGGTGTTTCAGGATTTGACCACACAGTACAAATTTGGGCCTTACCTCTAAATAAAATTTCTTCTGTTTCAATCAGTTTCATTTGCCTCTTATCCTGTCACTGGGCACTGCTGAGAAAATTCTGGTTCATTCATCTTCATTCCCTCTCATCAGCTATTTATACATACTGATAAAATCATTAGTATGTTAAAAATTATACCTGAGTCTTTTCCAGGCTAAGCAGTCCCAGCTCAGCCTTTCCTTGAACCTAAATTACTTCAGTCCCTTTGTCATCTTTCTGTCCCTTCACTGGACTTGTTTGAGCATGTCTTGCTCATACTGGGGAGCTCAGCACTGGACACAGCATTCCAGATGTGTCTCACTTGTGCTGAGTAGAGAGGAGGAATCATTGGCCTTGGCCTGCTAGTAACACTTCTACTGTGGCCCAGGAGGCTGCTGACCTTTGCGTCAAAGGCACATTGCTGGTCTGGCTCATCTTCAGGCCTATTCCTGACAAGCTCTTTTCCTGCTTGTTGGCACTTAGTTTACTGTGTAGGCACAGCATTTTTCACTTCCTTTGTTGAATTTAATGAGGCTTCACCTGTAGCAATGAAACCACACCACTTAATTTAAGCTCATGGTCTGAATAACCTTCCCAAAGTTTCCTCTCTTTATTAGTATTACACATATACCATAGAGCTAGTCCTATAACTGCATTTTGAACATTAATTTGAATGACTCTGACTTGATACTGAACTCCTATTTGGGTGAATTCTGTGATGAATAGCTCCAAAAGAGAGGCCAACTTTTCCCCTGCACAGACTGTAAGACTAAACTGATATTATTCTAGCTGTCATGTCACTATTACTTAATATGGCTTAAGATTTTGGATTGAGAATTTGATGTTGAATCAACCAGTATGTGTTCAGGATCCAATCAAGACATTGGCAAGTTACCCATCAGTAGATGTGTGAAGAATAAATTAACAGAATTTGACAGAAATAGAAGCATGCAGTACACAACAATTTTCTCTAGATTATATGAAAGAATAACAATAAAATTTTTTTCTTTATGAAATTTTGAATAAAAAATATTTTTGTTGTGAGCCTAGTCAGAAGTATTGGATATTCTCCCAGTTCCAGGGCTTTCTTCTCAGTCACTTTCTTTCTGCCAGGAATTAATTTATTTTGGTGTAATCCTGTATTTCTAACTCAGAATAATCTTTATTTCTTTCATACAGTTGTCCCATCTGTCATAAGAATTGTACTTCTAAAATTTCTGTAAGAGTTTGTAACAGGTATAATGGTTTTATAAATAGAAATGTAACATTTTGTATTTAGTAAATACTTGGCATAAATATTGTGTTAGAATTCTTTAGAAAGAGTATCAACAATGGAAATGAACTTTTTCTTGACATTTGATTAGGAAAATAATGCAATAGAAACTGGCTTCATTCACAGATTTAGTAAAGGAATCACCCTATTTTGTCTTCAAAAATGGAAATTTCTTGCTATGTTTAGAAGAAGGATCTGGGACTCTTTTCTTCCCTGTGCAGGGATGGTTATTAGTGTTGCCATGAATACAGAGTTTAGCTGTATTCACGGAATACAGCATAATAATAATAATAATAATAACATTCAGGGGATACAATAGAATAATAATACATAGAAGAAGCTTTGTCAAAAGCTCCTTTCAAGGACTTGGGGCACCTGATAGCCTTTAAACCTGATTCTAGGTGTTGCTCTAATAACACATTTTTTCATCTGATCTAGGATTAGCTTCTGAGCCTTTTTTACTTGAACTGTCCAGATCCAGACACGCTCCTGAATATTTGCATTCTGTCTCTGCTGCTTTCCTTCACACTTTGCTTGGTGTTCAGCTACATCCTTGTGTTATGGTTTAATCCCATTTGGAAACTCTGTCCCAATCAACTGCTTGCTTACTCCCATACCAGTGGGATAGGGAAAAGACTCAGAAGAGTAAAAGGAAACTAGTGGGTTTAGGCAAAGACAGTTTAACAGGGAAAGCAAAGTGAAACAAGGAATTAATTTACAGTTTCCCACAAGAAGGCAGGTGTTCAGCCATCCCCAGGAGAGCAGGGCTCCATTAGGCGTAACCATGACTTTGGAAGATGAATGCCATCACTCCAATTGTGTCCCCCTTCCTTCTTCTTCCTCCAGTTTTGCATGCTGAACATGATGACATATGGTAGAAAATATCTCTTGAGGCACTTGGAGTCAGCTGGTCCAGCTGTGTCCCTTCCCAACTACTTGTGCACCCCCTGCTTCCTCACTGGCGGGACGACACAAGAAGCAGAAAACACTTGATGCTGCACAAGTGTTGCTCAACAATATTATATGATCTATATTATCAACACTGTTTCTAGCATAAATCCAGAATATAGCCACATACAAGCTACTGTGAAGAAAATTAACTCTAGCCCTGGCAAAACCAACGCAACTTGTCCTGTTGTTTCTCTCTAATAGCCCTGGGCTTTATCTTGTCCCAGCTTCTTTCTCTGATATTCATTCAGTGAACTATATAAGCATGTGTAAATCTCTTACCACCTTACATAATAAATTTTCCAAGTGCTCCATCATACCTGACACTTGAATATAATTTGACACAAAATATTTTAAATACTTAAGCAATCATGATGACAGTCTTTTAATAAGAACTAATGGTTATAAAGATGGCAAGAAAGGTGAAATGGCTTCCATGAATTGAGTCACTGAGTAACCTAGACCTATGCAATTTGAAGAAAAAATACTTGGAGGGGAAAAAAATATGACAAAATCATGCTGACCAGAGAATGCTCTGTGGTCTCATTCTAGTTTATTGGGACCATGGATGGGTCATGGTGCTACTGTGCTTCTATACAAATATTTCATGTAGCAACAGGAAATGCTTTTGTGTACTTGTTTTAAAGCAGGTCATAACTGGGGCTATTATCTTTTACAGTATTTGGATATTAGAGGATGTCATTTCTATCAATTGTTTAAAAAAGCATGTCCTCAATAGGTTCTTAAATTAAATTTTGTTGTTCTAACATTTAAAGTGTTTCAAACATTTTTACTAGATATCTGTCTCTTCTTGTGGGCTTTCCTTACTGTCCAGCAGTTTTATCAGAGAGACTTCTGAGTGTATATGTGATTTAAATACTCCAAAGGAGCTATATTCCCTTTGAGTTGCACAGACTCAACACTGTGAAAATACAGGAGAGGTGATATCTTATCACATAATCTGTATAAACATAGAAACATGTTGATGAAGATTTGCATTGAAACAAAGCATTAAAAATAACTTTCTGTGTGGTGATCTACCTCTCTCATAGGTTTTTTTCTTGGAGTAATTTTCTTTTATCAAAGGACCTCAGCCTTTTATTATTGTGATCAGCAAAATTTATGTAGCAATTTTCAGGATTTTTGTTTCAAAGAGATCTTTTTCACTATAAAGCTCACTGTTGCAATGGCAGGTCAGTGTTGAAGACAACAACCTGTTCAAATTTGGCAAGTTTTATCTGGCTTCCTGTAGTACACATTTTAAGACTCAAGAATTGTTCAGTGGGTCACTATTTTTGATACTGCTGGAGTGACTTCTAATCCGTTCTGCTGCAGCAAAAAATGCAAAAGGAAAAGTTTTCAGATTTGAATGTGCTTTGGATTAATAAGAAAAGACATGTCTGTAAGGTTGAAAGTAGAAGGTAGACATTGGAAGGAAAGAGGACCTAGTGAAAAGAGCTATTGATTTTTTTTCTGAAAAAATAGTAAGGAAGTGGGGAAAAAATAATGGTAATTTTGGAAAATCCAAGGGAATTTGTTTTTTGGGATTTTAGTATATGTCAATATGAAATTTCTATAGGGAAAAACTAATTTTTGAGGGGACTGAGACCATATCAAGGAAAAAATAAGTTATTAATTTCAGAAATTGAATAAATAAATAAAACCATCCTTTGTCTCAAAGTGCAGCCTGAAGTGGGATACTGCACAATCAGTGAGAAGGAAATCTGATAGCAATAAACCTGAAGTAAATTAATTATTGGAAAGGTCAAATTGAATGTAAATGGCATATATTTAATAATAATGTGGTTTCTAATTCTAAAAGTCCTGAGGTTCCATCAATGATAATCTCAGTATACAGCAGAGTGTGGCTATTTGGCAGGATGGTGGTGAAACTCATAGGAATTCTAAGCCTCTCAATTTGTGAACTGCAGGTTATGAATCAAATAAAATTAATGAATTTTTTTTGTTGTTGTTTGTATCTGAATGAAACCAGCTGATATTATTCTTCATATCTCATTTATCTTCTTCCACCAGGCTTTGGAGAAGAGTTTGTCTTCAACACACCAGAAGATTTTTTTTTCTTAAATATGCTTTTTTCTTCTTTTATTTTAAATTTAGATGGTTATTTTTAAAGAAGAAAGAAGTATGATGAAAAAGGTAGAGCATCATAGATTCAAAAAAGTTTCCTGGGGACAGATGTCTGCAGTTCATTTAGTTAAATTCATAATTCTTTCTAGATGGACATAATTAAAGATACATGATCCATAATTGAATTGTTCAGCACTTTTCAGTTGTTTATAATTCTACTAATAAGAAGGTAATTTAAAGGGTTCGGCTGATAGGTAGAGAATTCATCTTACCATAATTTTTTTCCCAAGGTGAAATGTGATTTGATAGTACTCCATTTGAAAGATTTTTGTTTATTGTGAAACTCCAAGAGTTTTCTGTAGGTACTTTGCTTTAAATGTCTTTCAATTCACAAGAAAAGGATATGGTAGAAGGGAAGAAACCATGGCAGCAAAACTAATATTCACTTCTAAAGTTTCCTTCTATTTAGAGCAGAAAAAAAAAGCATGAAGACAAAATGTCACATAAATAAAAATATCTGATGTCTGGTCATAATGTTTAGTGTCTATGAAGTAAGACTAATGCATTTCCTGACTGCTTTATCTTAGCAGCTGAAAGGTGACCACAATAAGATTTACTTAACAAGACAGCCTTGGAATAACATGTAATTCAGTCTCAAATGCTGGCTGGGAAACTGTATACGTTCTTAAACGCTACAATTTAGTCTTTATCTTTCTGTCAGTAAACAAGGGATTCGTATATTTCAAGCATAAAATTCAGCATTGCTGAAATGTACCAACAACAGAGATCAGAGTGAAGTGTAGCCAAGACAGAGACCCATGAGATATATAAATGAATTATGCAGGATTTTATTTTAGATAATAATAATAATAATAATAATAATAATAATAGTAATAATAATAATAATAATAATAATATAATATTTTAAATTAGATTGCCTTAAAAATAAATATAAGTATACAGAAGCACTGAACAAGTACTTTACCAAACAACTAGCAATACTGGAGTGCTGGTATTGTGAGATTGCTAGCAATAAAGATTATGACTTTGTGAAGTCATAGCCAAAGTGAGCAATATAGGTTCTAAAGGAGTAAAGAAAAGATGGACATCTGTCTCCTGTATTTAGTAGACATCCAAGTAACAAAAACTGTTCAAAATCCAAGGAATGAAGCACAAGACAAAGCAAATAGGCAGAACATCCTACCAAAATTCCTATAAAACTGAATAATATGGTAAAGTGTATGAGGAGGAAAGATCTCCCACTTCAGTTCCAACTTCTCCAGCTCCTAGGTTTGATCACTGTAGCTTCAGTGGCTAATAACTACCAAAAATGGCAGTCACCAGTTCTAAATATATAGCATCAGCTCTATAATACATCTTTATAATGTATACTCACAGTTAACTTAAGTTTTAGAGGCCAACTCTTCTGTACACACAGCATTAAAGATCAATATTTTGCAAGAATTGACCATTCAAACAAAGTGCTTTGCTAACAAAAGATTTGTGTAATGTTCAGTTTTAAAGAGGCGTGGTTTGTCAGTATTCTAAATACTCCCCTTTTGGTTTTCTCTAATTTCATAATTGCTATTAAGTATAAATATATATTCAGTTACAACTGAGGAGTGAAGAGATGAAAGGATAAACTGTTGGAAGAACCTCACTGAAACAGAAGAGAGGCTTTTTATTAGTTTTTTAGATGAGATGAAGGTGAAAGGGCTTAATCTTAATTTTTAGCAATTCATGGAAAATAAGATGTGAAATCATGTATTCTCACAATCTTGCAGCCACCATGGAAATTGTCAGAGTGTCTGCTAAGTTTAAAAGGGCAAAGTGACACTTTCCAGCATGTTCAGATGCACCATAATAAGTACTCCATTATTTCAGGCTTTTTTCATCAGAGTATTTATAAATGTTGAATTTTTGCAAAGCGGCATGCTGATAAAATCCCGCTGAGGTGATGTAAAGAGGTGGGTACAATTAAATTTCTAAGATTTAGAAGAAATTTGTTCCCATATTAGTCTTCTCTAATTTAAAGGATTTCTGTTTCTAATCTGCTAATTATTTATGAGCTTTAAACATTTTGGATGCACATAACTATGTATAATAAAAAGGCAGGATATATATTATTCAAAAATACAGAATAATATATATGTATAATTAAATGTATACATATAATGAATGGATGGAAGAGTAGTACATGAGAAGTAATGTTTAAAGAATCATAAATAATAAGGTTGTTAATGACCTTCTAGATCATTGAGTCCAACTGCTAGCCCAGCACTGCTGTGTTACCACTAAGACTTATCCCAAGGTGCCTTATCCCCATGCCTGTCAAACACTTCCAGAGATGATGATTCCACCACTTCCCTGGGCAGGCTATTGCAATGCCTGAAACATCTTAGCTCTTCACTGAAGTGGGTTTTTTATACTTTAGAAAGAAACACTGAAAAAAATTACATATACAGTCATGTAGTGGGTAATGTACTGTATATGTATTACATATACAGTAATGTAATGAGACGGTGTATTGTGAACTTCAGTCAACAGCTTAGCCTGGCACAGCCACTTATTTACAAACACTGCAATAAGACAAACACCATAAGTCTGAGAGTCCTTCCCTTCTTCCTTCTCTCCCCCAGCTTTTATTGCCAAGTACAGTACATATAATATGGAATATTCCTTTGGTCAGTTGGGATGAGCTGTACCAGCTGTGTTCTCTCCCAACTTCTTTTTCACTTTTAGACTTCTTGCTCATGGGGCAGCAAGACAAACAGAGCAGGCCTTGATGCTGTGTAAGCAGTGTCCAGCAATAGTGAAAACATTGGGGTGTGTCTGTGACTGTTTTGGTCACCAATCCAAAACATAATGCTGTATGTGCTGCAATGAAGAAAATTCCATCTTGGTCAACCAGTCCAAGGTGGTGAGTAGGTGAGTGCAGAACTGTTATTCACTAAATCCTTCAATATGAGAACAAAAAAACACATTTGTTTATGCTAATTTGGTGTCAGTTAAAGAATGAAAGATAGAAATTATTTGTAAGAAATTTTTTCTTCTAAGTGAAACCTTCTGTAATTTGTTAGTGCAGAGGACTGTGGACAGAGATGATATCAGTAGGTTTTGAAGATTGGTTACACTATGGGAGATAGGTCCATAATTAGATGTCAAAAAGAGCAAAGACCAATGTATCATCTAACATCTCCATGGAAGAGAATAAGTGAATTGAGTGCATAAAGTAGCCAGAATAGGGTAATTTCCTACATGTCTACATTTAAAAATATTGTCTATATATCAAAAAACATAGTATTTTAGGCTTCCCAGACGTATTGTGTAGTACTTATTTTAATTGATCAATGAATCATGTTTATTACTAGGCAATATAAAATAGTACAATAGTTTTTATATTTTCATTATAACATTTGTGTCATGACAAGTGAGAAGAATCAGTTATGTTATTTTTGTACCCTTTTTGCATGTGCATATTTTCTTTTGCATATAGCTAATGTGCTTTCTGGCTTTTTTTTTAATTTATTTTTAATTACCAGTCTAAGATAGCGAATAAGAAACAAAAATATAGCAACACAGTCATCAAAATGTTTGTTTCTCAAATTTTATTTCATTGTGAACATTATCAACAGTTGATTTGAAAGCAAACATTCTAAGCAGACTTTTTCATTTAATATGCAAAACTTTGAAAAACAGATTTTTGTTTTAAATGGTCCTATGAAACAGAGAAAAAATTATATTATTAGATGCCTTATCTTCCACAAAGACTCTTGTATCTTAAGTAAACTCACACACACAAAAACCCGATCAACTAAAACAAAAATCCCCAAACAAAATGCAAGTATGCTTTCATAAACTAGACAGTGGTATGTTCTCAGATACCAAAGCTATATTTCTATTCCCTCATTTATCTTAGGAAATTAATATACTTCCCTTGATCTTCATATTATCTTTTTACAATTAATGAAACTAATCACATAAGAATTGGCAGGACTGTCTTTGGCTGGAAAATAAATTACTTCCTCCAGCTCTTCACATGCTAAAGGAATGTATTTCTATCTGAAGCATGAATAAAGGATGGAAGTCACCTGTTTGCTATTGTTCCCTTCTATACAAATCTGATAGTTCAAATTTATTGCTGTGAGGGAAAAAAAATGGTTGATATTTGTAATTAAACCTGTTCTTTTATTTTGTCTACTCAGTGCTTGTTACGTATACTCTGAGGTCCTGGATTCCCTGAAGAGACAACTAGACAAATTCTTGACTGTCCTACTTTGTCCTATTTTCTCCTTCTCCCTGGAAAATAACAAAGCTTTTTCTCCCATTTCATTTTGCCAAATACTTGAGTCAGTGAAAAACAAATGTCTTTTTTAAGCAGACAGTCAAAATAGTTCTATCTTAATGGATTCTATAACTAACCTGTAGATTAGACCAGAAATAAAATAAAAGAACTCTTCATTTTAGTTTCTTTCTTAAAGAAACTTTTACAAATAATGAAAGTGGTGCATCTCACACTTTTTGTTTTGGGTTTTTTTTTACTACAAAATATGTGAGAAATTTAGGTTTTCAGTTAAATTGCAGCCTTCTCAGGAGAGTAATACTTTTGAAATAAGTTGTTTTCTCTCCTTATCCTGGCAATGAGATCTTTGTTTAAGAGAAGTTATTTTCCTCCTCTGCAGAGATACCAATATTTCCAGTTACACAGTGACAAAATACATTGAACATCACTGAAACAGCAGGGAAATCTTAAGGGGAAAAAAGTTAGAGTATGACTCTTCATTCAGTTTCTGGGATTTAAGGGGAATATCACAGAGGGCTTTAGAACCACTTGACCCTTTCTCTTTAGCACCAATATGTATATATATATAGTGTGCATACTCATGTCTTACAAGCCATAGGCAAGGATTGCCTCTCCCTCATTCCCTGCACAGTTTAGTTCAAAAGTGTGACTGTCCATTGCTGAGGTTTGTTTAAAGATTTGTAATGCTTCAGATGTTCAGAAAAATATATTTCCTAAAGCTTTTAATGTAAAATATTATTGCTAGTCACAGTGTGTTTTAGAATGAAATTGAAAATTACCGGATCTGCTATTTAGAGTGGAAAAGTTTTCATTTACTATGTAGAAGTGCTGGAAATTAAACATAAAATCTGTTCCCTCCAGTATTTACTCAAGAATAACCATTAACAGTTTACACAATGTAGTTGGTTGTATATGTTTTCCTAAACTGAGTGCCAGAACTTTCTCAGGGGCATAGTAGCTGATTAATACCTGGTATTATTTGTAGAAGAAGACGTTTTTAAAGTAAGGGAGAAGATTAGACCCGATGATCAGTACACCACAGAAAAAAAGAAGCTATGGAAAAATTTTTCTTTTTTCCTATTTGTCCAGACTATAAAACCAACTGGAAGATGTTTGTCATAAATTGCATTATATTTTAATGCTATTATAAAAAGTTAGATGTTGTAAATGAAGTTTTATAGATTTTGCGCTTTAGTAAACAATTTCTAAATAGAAATGCTATCTATTTCATAGACAAAGACAGGAAAATGTAAGCATTTCTCCTACTTGTTTTTTCAAACATCAGAAATGTAAACCTTTCAAAATGTCATAAATAAAACTTTCCTTCTCATATGGTCATATATGTATCTATATCTATATAAATTGGCATTATGTGTCATATAACTTTTACCTCATGCATCTTCATATTTTAAACACAGAAGTATGCCTTTTAGAATTTCAACAGCAGGAAAAGCAACAACAACACATACAAAAACCCACCATCACAAAACCCCCTTCAGATTCTTCCTCAGGTATTTTTTTACTCAGATGTTGTGAAGTGGAAATCTTTTGAAGTTTATCTTTCTTCTTTCTTACTTATAGATTTCTCTTTCTCCTCACTTGTTTCAAAGAGAAAGTGAAATAAACAAAGAAGAATACAGAGACTTTGGGAGTTGTCTGAAAATTCAGACACTTGAGTTCAAAGACTCAGAAAGGAATCTTACTTTTATAAATTGGTGTTTATTTATAATTCTGTCAATGTTTATTTCCTGTTTTCCAATGTAAGGGAAAATCCAATTGCTGCAGTTATTTCCCTTTTTTTTCTATTCATTTGGTGAGTAAAGTAAGTGGTTTATGAGAGAGTAAAAGAACAAGCAGTTCTTTCCTTTCTTTTTTACTATGAAGTTTCAGAGATTTCTGCAATTCCTAGAGAGTAGCAGGTATTGCATCTGATTTTGAAAGACATATGAAAAGAAGGCTTATGTTAGAGCATCGAAACTTCTAAGTCACGCTTAAGAATCTGTGCCTACATAAAAAAAAATTTGGATTTTGATTAAAGGTGGAACTTTAGTTAATATTATGGAAATGTGGAAAAAAAAGTCAGTCTTAGATGTTTCCTTCAAACACAAAAATAAGTTTTCCTGCCCATAATAGAGACATGAACAAATGGAAGAGAGTACAACAAGGATAATTAGGGGATTGCAGCATCTCTCAGATAAAGAGGGCTGAGGTAGCTGGGACTGTTCAGCTTCAAGTACAGAAGGCTCAGGGGAGTACTTAGCAATGTTTATAAAAATCTGCAGAGAGTGTACAAAGAAGACATGCCCAGACTCTTAGGAGTGGTTTTGGTGACAGAAAACAAGGCAATGTGCACAAACTGAAACATAGGAGATTCTCCCTTAACATCAGGAAACACTTTTTTACTGTGAGAGTGAATAACACATTGGCACAGATTGCTTGGAGGGGTTGTGAGGTTCCCTCCTGAGGGAAGGAAAAACCAAAAGCAGTCTGGGATGGTCCCGTGGGACTGGCTCTTGATGGTCCCACTTTAGCAAGAGACTGGACAGGATCACTTCATAGGTCACTTCCAATGTCAGCCATTGTGTGAGTCTGTGATTTCAAGCTTAGGCAATTCAGACAATATCATGGTTTAATCCCAGCCATCAACACAGATCCACACAGCCACTCTTTCACTCCCATTGATGGGACGGGGAAGAGAATTGGAAGAGAAAAAGTGAGAAAACTTATGGATTGAACTAGTTTAATAAGTAAGGAAAAATCTGTTCACACAAGCAAAATAAAATGAGAAATTCATAAGTACAACACTGTATGGTATGGAATATCACCAATATTGGCTGTCCTAGATGTGCATCCCCAGCTGCCTCACTGGGGCAGGATGTGAGGCAGAAAAAGTCTTGACACTTTGTAAGCACTGCTCAGAAATAACAAAAAATATTTGGTGTTATAGTCTGTTTCCATCACAAATCCAAAACAGTCCAATGCAAGGTACTGTGAAAAAAATTGACTCTATCCAAGCCAAAAGCAGTATAGACAATTAAGCTTCTCTTCTCTTAGAAAATTCCTCATTGTTAATATCAAAGCTGCTCATGACTAAAGATGCGCATGACACAAATTTCAGTTATGTACAGCGCACAGTGCATTTATTGTATGCTACTATAGAGTTAGGTATGTTTTAGGGACTTTTCACATATATTTTATTGGCTCAATGTGAAAAGGACAGTAATAAAAGTAATGACAAAAATATTAAAAGTTCTCTATAAATGTAATTTGTTTTCCTCACACTGAGCAGTAGTTTATGTCAGAAGTCGTATTGAAATCAAAAGCCAGAGAAGAACAGTGAAGCAATTAGGTCTAAAAGGAGTCATTAATGAGCAAAGGCTTCACCCATTCCAATATTATTGATAAAAACTTAAAGCAAAACCTATATATTTTTAAGGCTAATGATTTTTAATTTAATTTTCTATTTACTTGCTCTGGGATATAGGAAACTACTGTCTAGGCACAGGAGTAATTAGGAAAAAGAAACAAAAAACAAGTAACAGCTACCTGCAGTAAAGTAAAACTCATGCAAAAAATGCAGCAAAACATCATTGTTTTTCTCAGTAGATTTGCTTGGATTTAAAAGCTTGTCAAGGTCTTACAAAATGATGTAGGAGAATTCTTCCTACTAGAAATAACAAGACAAATATATGACTCCTCTGACTTGGAGAAAGCATCTGATGAGTTTATCAGATTGTGTCTTTGTTCCATAAAGCCGCACAGTTCCATCAAATAACATATAGCTTAAAATGTCTTTTTCTTTGAAGTGGACAAAGCTGGGACATATCAAATGGAAACAGCAAGTTCAATTGTTTCTATAAGTTAAAGTACCAAGTGGGCAAAGGCCCCATTTTAAGCTCCTAAACTGCTTAGTCCAAATAAACAGAAGAGGCAAAATGAAGGAAAATAAATATGCTGATTAGTGTTATCTGGAAATGAAGAATATAGTTTCAGAAAACTTTTTCCGATTTTGATACCTCTAAGTATTCACATGGCAAGAGATCAGCATAGGAGAAAACCTGTATTTTGCTCAAATATATAAGAAACTGTTATGATTAAAAATTGGTCTGGTTTTGCCTCCAGTTTTCCTCTGACCAGAAACTCTGTCTTAGACTTGGAAAAAATTCCATGATAAAAATTCAATTAACTGGTGACAAAACAAATCTTTTCAACAGTGAAGTATGTTGTTGAAAAGTTCCCTTTAGATTCTTGGTTTCTCATCAGAAGCAATAGCAATTTGGTCTCAGGATTATAAATTATAACCCGAAATTTTGTTGAGCTGACCTTAAGTAAATCATCTAAAATAATCTAAGAAATATACCATGTAGTCAAGGATTAAGCCAATGTCAACTGGCTCAGAGGTTTTTTAGTTTGTACAGAACAGGATAAACTGCATTGAACTGCGCTTCACAGTGCCACTGAAAAAATGACAGAAGTGGTTAAACCATTTCCTACAATAGTCACAGAGATTGCAACAGTGCAGATTTAATCTATATTGTTTTATTTAAGCGCAGACACATCCTTTGTCCCTTGCAACATCAAGAGTCGCTAACTTAGTGGTGACTGCAAAGAACCGAATTTTGTTTGATTTTAAGGAATTTTGATTGAATGTTCTAATAATAATCCAAGTTGATGTGCTCAAATGAATAAGTTAGGAAAATATTTTTTTAACTGTGCAATAGCAATGTAATGGAATTCTGGCTGTTTACTGAACACATATTTCTGCAAAATATGGCATCAACAAGGGACAATAAACAATAGAATTTACACTTAAATATTTGCTTCACCCTGCATATAAACTAAAAAAATCATCCTGGAAATAAAAAGAGGATTATCTGGGTAATGGGCAGAATTAGAACTCCTAGAAAATATGCCAATTTGTTTTTCACTCCTCAGCATGAATTTTCATGAATTAGGCTCCATGCAGTGACTAAAGGGAAAATGTGACACAGGGTTACTAATTGCTGAGCTGAAAAACACACATACAGAAAAAAAAGTTTCTAATTAAATATTTTGATGAATATTAATGGTATTTTAAAGAAGAATTCAGAGAAAAAAAAATGAGAGAAACGTCCAGCTGGCTGCCTAAAGCATTTAGATTTTGATAAATGATAAAAAAGAAAGGAAATAAATCTCATATCCAAGTCTATTGTTGCAATATTCCCAATTGATTTTTGACTACAGCAGGAAAACATTAGACAGTCTAGAGTTTGAAAGCAAGAGGCATTCCACACCTTTATCAATCATATCCCTGATATTAGTAGGAATTTTCTATCTTAAACTGAGTCAGGAAAATTTAATCTGATCACTTGGTATTTATCGTGCATAACGTTTTGAAATTGAATAATCTAACACTAAACTAAACTAAAGACTATTTGCAAACCCCTCCCCCCTACTTTGACAACTAACCTAAGAACTGGAATTTTGGTCCCACTCTCAACTGATTGAGCTCAGTGACCTCAGGTCTGGCTCCTTATCTAATCCTCGGGGATGCTTGTGGTGGCAGTACACAGGTTATACACAGGCAACTGCCTGGAAAACTTTCTTGCCTGTGTGTCAGAGAACTTGCTTCTGGAAGAAAACTGGTCTTACATGGTATCTCTTGTCCACTGCACTGGAAGTAAGGATACCACTGGAAAATACCAGAAGAACACTTGTACATATTCATCTTGTCTTCCCTCAAAGCTGATATGACAACTGTAACTCAGCATGGGCTTGTGGCCAAACTGCAGAAAACACAGTAAATCTTTCTTGAATTTTCTTATCAACCTTTCTACTAAACACATTTACCTTTTATATTTTTAAAATCCTATTTCCTTTACCTGTGATTTATTAGTATAGTTATTTCCTATTTTTCTCTGTGCCAATTCTCTCATTTCTGTGCATTGTTTCTTGTGAGCTACATTAAGTCCTTTCCCACAAAAATTGCCAGGACTTAGCCCCTTACTTCTGTTCCATCCCCTGTATCATCCTCTGATAATGAGTCTTCATTTCTTTTTCAATTTCCTTGAGTTTGGGGTTTTTTTTATAGTTTGTTTATTTGTTTCTGTGGGGTTTTCTTTCGCTGTATTTCATATATATAGATATAATGTATGTATATATGTATATGTATTAAATATGTGTGTGTGTGTATGTAAAATGACATCTTTAGTTTCCTCCATTTTTCCCAGCCAATGTGTAAAAATATTTAATCTGTACACTTTGATAAGCCACCTTAAAAATATAAGTAAGGCAAATTGTTAGGAGCTGAAGTACTTAATTTCAGAGAGTAATTAATTTGCACCTATAATTACAAAGAAAGGCTTCAGAATAAATGGGAGGGGAGAATGTGAACACAAAAGGTGCTTTATCCAGTTTTTGCAAGTTTTTGGAATTTAGACGATATCTGAGAATTTTTGTTGCTAAGGAAACTGCATCTTTTAGCTCTATTTTCAGACCTGTTTTTTCTGATTTTGTTGCTATTACATATTTCTTGAGAAAAAAAATCTGTCTTCTAAATACAGTACAGTTAACATTTGTACTTGGGTAAAAATATTAGGAAAATGTATTTGAAGGAACATGTATAAGTACTAAAGAAATTGACAGATACTGAAGAAAATGTATTCTGCCCTAAAAATATTCAAACTGCCATAGTTTTTCAAACTGGTCCAGTCCCTTAATGTTGCCAATATGAAATGTTTAGAGGCAGGTGAATATTCAGAAGGCATACTGAAAGGCCTCACTACATGATTTTTAGTTCATTTGTTTTTTCCTAATCCTCGGAAGCCAGTGTCCTTTCTGATAATAAATTATTTGGTTAGTCTCTTCACATTGTTAATATTCCATTGCAGAACATTCTGTTACTTATTATGGCACACCATGAATAGCTATTTGCAGAAATTAAAATATGTATCCATTTTCTGTTCATTCTGTGTGTTGCTCTCTGCACAAGTTATGGAAGAAAAATTAGGAACTCTCATTTCATATTTCAAACTTATTTAGGTAAAATATGAAAGAACTGAATCCTGATCAGATTCACTGCTTAGATATAAAGCATTATCTACTTCTATTACATCTTCTCTGGGACAAGGTGAAAAGAACTGAACTTTGCAATCTAAGAAGTCTAACTTCACCTACTTGCATTTACTTACCTTTACAACTCCTAGTAGTTTTGAAAACTCATTTATTACCAAAAGTATGGAATTATTTTCACTGCCAATTAGCTTTATGCTCATTAGGGAAAACAGTGACTTATTCAGAAAAAATTGCAATAACTAGGATCATTAACAGACTATTTTGTAATTCTATTCAAAGAACTTGCGTGTAACTTCATTTTCTGGAGTAATTTTTTCAGGCATATCTCTTGACTTGGAAAAAGACTGCATATAGAACTTTTGTGCATATAGAACTCTTTGTGCAAAGTTGAGGGCAGCTTATTTTGAGTTATAAATTTTTTGGGGAAACATGTTGGCCTGGAAAGCAATGCTTTATATAATGTCTGACTTTGGAAATGTGTACTCAGATGCATTTTCTGTAAATATTTCGAATGTGCTTTGACTTTGACCTTGTGGAACTACTAAGGTGATGTGTTTTCCATTTTCCCATCTCTGCACCAAGATTGCCAGTAACAGTTTGATTTATTGTCTGCTCCAGTTTTTTAATTGAGTGATTGCTTCTGGAAAATTGTCATAGGAAAGGTGTTAAATACCAGAATGGTTATTTTTCATCATTACAAAGATAAGGAGAATTATTATGAATAGTCTTATATTGCTCCTATACTGGAAATAACTTTCCAAACTCCAGGGGATTTGAAGGAATATTAAACTGCCTGAGTCTCATGTTTGTTACGACAGTTGAAGGGGTTACACCAGTTCTTCAATCTGTTATTGTATTTGTTTTCAGACGCCGGCTACTTGTGAAGCAAATGTAGTAGTGAGGTGTCCTTTTCCTCACTAATCTCAAATTTCAAATTCTGAAAGTGCACTTCTTAATTTTTGCCATTCTTCGCCTATTTCCTTTTCCTATCATATGTTCTTGGACAAAGTAATTTTTTTAACAAAATAATCTCTTT
>NW_005054321.1:281634-363472 GCF_000277835.1 Geospiza fortis
TTTAGATCCAATATCCTACACACTTACAAAACCATTGACTTAAAAACATAACTCAAAATTTAGGGTTCAACTTAAGATCTCGCAAGGAATATTGTCTTCTGGAAAGTCCTAAATTCGTAGGTAATACAATCTTAGAAAAACAAATGAGGTTTATGCATAACTAAAGAGGGCTATTTTCTGTGCAACTGGTAGTCTTTGTCAATGCTAAAGAGAAATCAGATCAGTATTTCTAGTGTTTATATCACTCTTACAGAATTTTTGAGATATTATATATAAGAAGATCTGGGAAGGAAGTGAACAGAATGAGATGCACAGCTGAATAAAACTCACATGATAAACTTTTCAAAGTACTATTTCCTTCACAGAGGATGTAAGTGCTCCCAAACTGACAACTGTACAGAGGGTCAAGATACCATGTTGTTAGGATAATGTTGATCAGAACTATTAAGGTGTTTCTGAGAAATGCCTCTGCTCTGCAAGTTTGTACCCAGTTAGTCTTTTTCAGTAGAAATCACAGGTAAAAAATTAGAATTTGACTCAGCTGTGAGAAACAGGAAAGATGGGAAGAAAAAGAATCAACTTCCACTGAGTCACACTGCAGAAGATACTGCTACAGACAGGAGGTGGAAAGGCCTTCCTGGCCTTCCTCAATGACAATCACCTCTCAAAGAAAGATTCTTCTGACAGAATAGAGGAAGACAAATTTGGAGTGTTTCTCTTGAAGTTTGAAGTTTTGGATCTGGTAAGTTCACCTATGTGAATTGTTCAGCACATTGGAAGAGCAGAAAATCTACAAAGACTTCTAGAAAAGCTTATTTTTCTGTATTGGCTGTGAAGATGAGTCCATTAACATAAGAATTTTAGCTGAGCACATTGGCTCAGTTGGATGAATCAGATTTTCTTTTTGAAGATCTACGTAAATGTAATACTTGCAGTTTAAAACCCATGATATTATGAACCTGGACTATTTTACATTTTAAGTTTTAGTTTTTGTACTTCAGAATAATCAAATTATATGTTTTAAAATAGATTTTAGGATCCTTAAATTCAATTTGACAGAGATTATATTTTAAATAGAATTCTTAAAAACTGTATATATATTGATACGAAGTAAATGTTTGCAGATATCAGCAAATGCATCAATTTTAGCCTTTCTAAAATTTGTTTCCTTCTGGACTTTTTGTGTGTTTTAGATAATGTAGGTGCAACAGACTAATATTTTATTACTAGACAATCATAATAGCTAATTATTTTGCACCCAATGTATACTCACAAGCAAAGCAGATATTTTTTTCAGTTTACAGATGTTAAAATGCTTTGTAATGTATGCATGAAAGAGTTCTATGTTTGGCCATAATGCTACTGTATATCATGTTCAGATTCTTGAGAAAATACTTGGTTTTAGACTGATGTGCCGTTGCTATGTGATTAATAGTAATAGCAGCAGTATATACATACAACTTATTCTCTTCTTTTGTGTTGTAACTAGAGAAATATTCAACTACTTTACATTTCTGAGAGGAACTTCCTGGGAACAGCTTAGGAGTCAGACCATTCCAAGGTTCATTCCTGTTAGGCTGCATGCAGCCAGCCCCTGGCTCAGCCCATGCTCTGTGAGCATCAGTTCAGGCCATTCGGTGACTGTCAGCCTCAGCCACTGGGGACATTCCTCAATAAATACAACTAATGCCAGCGTGACCTTAAGAATCATAAAATACAATTTTTTTAAAATTCCTTATAACACTGTAATAACCCTCTTAACATCCTCATATATGCAGGCTAATAACAACTGGCTCCTTTATACAAGAGATACAAATACGTAAAATACTGAAGCGTCATCTCTAAATACTTTCTGTATATTTGGACACAAGATTCTAACTTTGAAAAGCTTATAATATCACAGTGAAAAAAGATGAGAATAGTAGAAAAACCCTGCAATTTTCCTAATTTATGAAATACTTCATCATCATTGAGAGCTCAGGTGAACCCTCAAATCTGTTAATGAACTGGATACTATCATTTACCAGCATGAAGAGAACAATGGTTAGGCAGGGATAGTTTCACTGAAGTTTTGCTTTAGGGAAACTCACCTTCAGTCTGTTTTATCTAGTGCCAAGTACCAGCATCCCTGCTGAGGCTTCCCTTCGTAATCAGACTCAAGACAGCCTATATGATGAATTGCTGCAGCAGTTTGTTACTAAGGTTGCTGATCCAGGCTAAAGAGTCAGGCTTCAATGTTACTGAGGTGTTCTTACTTTAGTAAGTGGTGCCTGTGCTGGGTTCAGTTGCTCAGCCATAAATTTGAATTGTTACACCCATTGGTGTAACAGAGGTGGCACCAGTCTCCCTGAGCTGTGTCTGGGTTAATGAATTAAACAGAGCCATGCTTAATTACTGGGCAGAGCAATTACTTTTTCTTTACTAATGAATGATCAAAATAGTCCTTGACATTTAGAGCTTTGAGGCTGTGTAAACTAGCACTTCCCCAAATGCTTCTCAGTCACAGTTTAGGACAGTAACATTCTTGGCTGGTTTTGAAGGCTGAGAGATCTTATAAAATGATATGTTCAGTTCTCTGGATGCATTGGCCTTTGTGTTTGGGAAAATACCTCCTCATACTTCATTTAGCAGCAAAACTGTAATCATAGGGACCAGTCAGAAGGGAGTTGTTCACATTAAGTCAGAAGGGAGGTCCACATTAAAAAAGGTCTCATCTTTGCCAGTTTGAGTAGAAGACATTGGACAGTTTGTGTGTGATTCTGGTTGTGTCTGAGTAATCTGGTCTAGTGAAATGAATCCTTTCCTCAAGGACAATCTTTACAGTCTCTTCCAACACAGGCTATTATTCTATGATCTTATGTAACTACTTGTTTTTTTCTTTTGAATATATACTTTTGTGCTTAAGTATAAAAAAATAAATCAAAAAAAGCACCGTGACAGATATTTCCATATATAGATGTATATATTATTTGTTTAAGTCTTGTGAATAAATGCAGGAAATGTAGAAATGTAGAATATAGGAAATAGGAAAATAATTTTAGTATATTTATTTACTGCATATAATCAATTTTTTCTCTCCAAATTTCCAAATTATATTTGATGTGAGCAGAATGGATTTAAGTCTTGCTCTGGGCAAAAAGAGAAAAAAACAGAGACTGTCTAACCAGAAACTTTAGAATTGAATAGGTAACGTATTTTAGAGAGCTGTCTTTGCTGAAACAGTATGAAGCCTCAGCCAGTGGACATTAACTTTTAACACTGAGCTTCCCTGCAGTGCATTTCAAAAGAAGCCTGTAGACTGTGTTTAAAAAGAAAAACAGGAGAAAAAGGATGCAGGCACCAGAAGCTGCGGAGACTTTTTAAGTCTCCATGAGTTTTAAAATATGATTTGGGTTGGTTTTGGCTCTGAGAACTTTCATTCTGTAATTCCCCAAACAATTAATGATTATTTGGTTTAAGGGGAAAAACCTATTTCTTAGAAAGAATCACTGATGATCAGCTGAACTTTGCAATTTACTCAGAGTGAATTTAAATCCCTCTACAGTACAGCCAATAAAAAAGAGGTATTCTGACTCACAGTCCTACAATTAGAGTCAAAGAAGCCATAAGCTCTAATAGTTAGCTTTGAGACTAATTAAAATATCTAAAAAATAAAAATTCTGAGCTGAATTCAGTTGCAGAGTCCATACAATGTAGAAATACCTTATTGAAATATGAGACTGCACATTGGAAAATATAGTGAGAAAATCTGGAAACCCTGCTGTCATAGACAGAGTGCTCATGAGAAAGGAATGCTTTTCTCTAGACCTATCTGATATTTTCTACCACCTTGGGAAATATGGATGTAGATACAATAATCAAATAACCTTCCTACTTTCCTGTTCCCTGCAGATAAATTACACTTGCAAGCTGTAGAAGTAACTATAAAAAGACAATTTTGTTTCCTTGGAACTGTTTTCACATTTAAGGAAGTCTCCAAAATATGAGTCTGAGTAGGGAAAATATAATTTTCTGTATTACAACCACAGCTTTGTCTTGGAATAGCTGCAATCACCAAATTATTGAAAGTGTTAATCAGGATATGAATTTGAGCCGTTAGCTATCTGCCTCCTCACCTACTCCTTAGTATTAAAAGTGCCTTCAGCAATCCACATTCCTCTAGCTGGAATGAAAATAATCCCCAGGTATCACATACTGTAAAAAAAAAAAAGAATAAATATTAAAATATTAATACATTTTAGAAAGCATCAAGGAAGCTGTAATTTAGAAATTAATTTTCTGTTCTGGAATATTCTGCGAGGACTGATAAGATCTTCAGATATACAAATGAGCATTCATATATGATTTTGCTTAATTAGAGAGTTCCACTAAACATTAAAAGGTTTTGCTTAATCAGATACTGTCACTAAGAGTGAAAGAGAATTTTTGGGAAATATGAACAAAAATCATGATAGGACAGTCATCTTTTTTTCCTTTTTTTCTTTCCAGGAAAAATTAGTCAAATAGATTCTACGTTTAGCTGTAACATCAAATTTTCTATTTTCAAGTGACTTTGTCCTTCCTTAGTTTTAGTGGGGGGAAAAATATCAAAGTAAAACAGAAAGACAGAAAACTAGGCCCTTTTTGGCCTGTTCTGTTACTGCTAAATACAATCCAATTAAGATCTCATATCAAAGCTGCACAATTTATCTTGTTTAAGTCTTAATGAACTGTAAACAAAGTAAGATTTTAAAATCAAGATGAAGTGGTTGTAAATGCTTCTAAATGTTGGATGAAGAGCCATTAAATATCTTAGAACATCAGTATTGTACTGTAGAATTTTTTAAAAATCTATTAATTTCTAAAAATCTATTAATATGATACACTCCCCTCTAAGAGATACAACGGTTTATCATGAGGCAAAGTGAACAATCATCAAAATTATTCATGATTGTCTATTACACTGAAAACCAACTATTAATAACTTTCATAATCTCCTTTAATATTTTTGTCTTTTATGCTTTTAATAAAGTTTAAAAAAATTTAAATCATTGCTTGTTTAGAGAATATACTATCACAATTATTAGCAAAGTCATAAAAAGTAGGCAAGTAGATTCCCTTATAGAAATAATATTTTGTAAGTCTTGATGATGGGCTTTTAATGAAAGGCATAAATCTAATCTCAATATTTCCAAAAAATCTGTTTCAAAACTGCTTAGACACTAAATACTTCTGTTTGATGTTGCAAATTAAAATTTCATAACCCAAATGCTGAGAGGACAACTATCAAAATGCTGCTTTTAAAGAGACACAGAAGTGCTATGGAAATACAGCTTCTATCTTATCTTTTAGAGTGTTGAATATAGAAAGTGAAATTGGAGAGTTTCAAGAGAATCTAGGTGATGAAAACAGTCATTACTCAGCACTAAGAGCAGGGTTATGTTCAAGAAAATTATTACATATGATAACAGGGTTGCTATTTGACTACATTCATTTTGCTAAGAGCATTAATCCTAGGGAATAGTCTTTTCCTATGGCTAGTAATTTGAGCAGTACAGAGTGGATAACCCCTTCTGAGATGTCTAGTCACTTCAAACCCCTCAGCAAATCAACAAGAGTCTACTTTGAGCTTCCTCTGATTTTAAACCACACACACACACACATGCACACAGATGTGCACATTCCCTCTTTTTAACCCCAGTTCATAATATCTGGGTTGAAGTAAAGGCTAAGTAGTCAGGTATGGGAAAGGATGAAAAGCCTACTGGGCTGCTGTTGAAGCACATCTTTTACCAGGCACAAATACGCAGACCTGCTACAGTCAAACCCATATTTCTAAGATTCTCTTTTGTGAATAACTCCCCAAACGCAATAGTTTTAAGTTGGAGTGAGCTACTTAGGAGATGCATATGCTTTCAGCCTTGAATCATTAAAGCAGACATAAATTTTCTCCCCTGATCTTCAAAAGCTGATAATGTTAGCAAAGAAAACCAGTAACTGTAGTTTTAACTGTATATTCTGCAGATTCAGGTTATGCAGTTAACTAACTTTTTCTAGTGAAAAGTGTCCCTGCCCATGGCATTTGGAACTAGATGATCTTTATGATCCTTTTCAACCCAAATCTTTCAGTGTTTCTAGGAAATCTGAGAACTTTTTCAAGCATATACTATTATATAAAACATTAGGTTCAACTTGAATTTGAAATATATTTGAATTTCTGTTAGTAATACTATATATCTCTTCCAGCAAAACATTGATAGTCTGTATTTTAAGTTAGATTTTTATTTAATGTGTTTCTTACTGCATACTTTTTTTAACCTCAAAAGACATTCTGAACTGCACTTCTGTTACTTAAACATCTATTTTTATTTTATTGCAAAACAATATAGAAAAATAATTATATACAAAAGCTGAAATGAATCATCTGAATTGGGTACCATGAAAAGTAACACAGTACAGAGTTGAAGAAATGAAACAAGTGAATAAATATGAAAAGAAGGGTTATCCTCCTTTCATATTTTCTCTTTCTTTTCTGTGCTATAAAATCTATAATTATGCTGATTATTGAATTCAGAAGATTTTATGCACTAAATAATAACAGACCTTTTCTCTGAAGAGCAAATAATTTTTTGCCTCAAGCAGAATTTTTTTCTTTGCTAAACCCCTGACTTTTTTCTCAGAAAACCAACTAAATTAGGTTTTTTACTAACATATCAAAGCATCATGACTCCTGCTTCTGAATTGAATCTCAACTGAGTGTGGGAGTAACTTCTTGCATGTGTTTTATTGCTTCTATGAAAATGAGAGCTGACTGTGGCAGGATTCCTACATAGTCAGTGTGTCCCAGAGCCAGGATGGGAGAGTTATTTCTTTTTAGAGCAGCAATCATTACAAGCCCTGATGCAAAACAGGCAGAGACTTTCTGCATAATCTTTCTCTTCTAGATCACCACATGATAAGAGGGAAAGAAATAAACAGCACAGCCAAGTATACACCTAATAAGTCTGAAATATCCAGCAGCAATTCCACAATGACAACAACAAAAAGCAAGGGTTTACTGTGGTGCTGACATGACACCAATGCTGTGTTTCAGTAAAGTAATTATGATATATTACATAGTTGTAATGCTTACAGTTGGTGTTCACATATGGAGCTCTTTGTTTCATGGTTTGAAGTATATGACAACTATAGTGGAAATAAAATTAAAGATTTTAAATAGAGATATAAATGTTGTGAATATAAAGAGAGTGAAGGATCAGAACATGAGGCATTTCAGCAAGGTTCATTCAATATTATGATATGATCAACACTTGAAATTTAAGATCCTAAACCATAGCAATATAAATCAAGGAAAAAAGTTACTCACAGTCTTAGAATATGACAAGAGAAAAAACAATGACAAAATTCAAAAACAGAAGTCCAAACTATTAAAAAAAAAAAAAAGAAAAATGAAAAGAAAAAGGAAAAAGGGAAAGACTTATTAACAGGAAAAGTAGCCAAGAAAATTCTCAGATTGCAAAGGAATTTGGGACAATCAGGATTGCTCAGAACTATCTCACATTAAATAGTAATAAGTTCTCCAGAAAATGCTGAGGATCAAAATGTGCAATGAGAGAAGTCATTTGTGGTTCTGTCACTTATGAGTCATTAGAATTTTTGTTTTCTTGTTGATTTCCTTTATAATTGGCTCAGAAACAACCCTCTAGGCATTAACTGGATTAGATTACTCTATTAAAGTATCATTAGTTTAAAAAATATTTTCCCTCTGTCAAGTTTACTCTAGGATCGACTTTCAATGCTGTGGGTGATTTTAATTTAGATTAATCTCTGGTGATTTAATTGCATCCAGGTGTCATGGATGTCCTTATTTACTGTTTCCAGGGTTTTAGCTTCCTCCCTGGAATTGACTGCCAAAACTGTGCTGCCCTGTTTTATTTTGTCTGATAGATGGTAGTTTCAGACAAGGCATGCTGAACCTCCACAGAGCCATCACATCTGTATGCTCTCTATTTTGTATTGATTCTTGAGGTTTTTTCTTTCTTTTTGGGCTGGAAATGTGATCCAAAGATTACAGTAGCAATGCAATATTCAAGTAATTCTGAAGATCAAAAATCTAAGGCCTCCATGTTCCCAATGAATGCTTATTTTAGAATGGGGAAGATGATAAAAAGGGGGTAAAAAAGCTGGTTCAGATGTTTCATTGCATTGTGCAAGGTTAAGGAAGACTTTAAAAGAGTAAAAATACTTCAAACTTTGCATTTTAAGAAGAGTAAGTGGAGACAGGAGAAACAGAAAGAAAAGACTTTATCTCTTACATTCAGAACTACAGCTCAGCTCTGTTTTCACTCCCATTCCCTACTGCCTTCGTCCTACCCTTCCCTTATCTCAAATGCTCTTGCTTCATCGTTTCTTTAATCTATGGCAACAAAATCTAGACCTCATCTTCCACTTGCAGGATGCCTCTATCAAATAAATCATTGATAAAATACTTGATTCAAAAATTCCTTTTACTTGTTATTGCTCATAAGGTGTCACAGATTTCCATAGTAAATCAGCATTTAAATTATGTATATTTTCTCAGTAAATATATTAATAACAAAACTTCTTGCTATCTTTCCAAGAGGAGAGAGAAGGAAATATTCTGCTTTAAATATTCATATAAATAAATGCATGATACCTAATCTATACCATGTATAACTGATAGTCAAATGAATATAATTTGTATTAACCCTCAGAAACATCTGTGATCTTAAAGTACATCTTTGAAATATGGATGTGTGGTATTTACGTATTCACTTGCATTTCTCATGTCTATAAACACATCATATGAAAGACTGGAGTGTGAGAACCTGTGGTAATAAAACCTGCAATGTTTTCTTCTATTTTTTTTTTCTCTTTCTAAACATGTAACTATATAAAACCTGATTTATATGTCATGGTGTTTGCACTTTTTCTTTTTGTACTAAAATTGTTTTAAAGTTTTTCAGCTGCCACATTTATAAATGAAAAAAAATAGTAAACCTGAAGTAAATAAAACAAATTAAAGCAACTGAAAACTTATTATTATCAGTAAGTGATAGGACGTTCAATGACACACATACATATTTTTTGCCTACATTTGCATCAAAAGTGTTTGTATTGTCTGACCATTTGGAAGTTGTCTTGGAGGGTTTTAATGATTAATGTCCTCTTAGAGCTATCTGAGATCTAGATCCAATAGGTAATTTAGATCCTCTTCTTCAAAAGTACTACTATTTCAACCAATTTTGATGAAATTTGGTGATCTAAAGTCACTATCTTGCACAATTATATGCAGGTGTCACCCAGACATGTCTGAAGCCCTTCTGTCTTGACTGAGACAACCTGGGCTGGATCTCAATGGGAAAATTATTTGTATTATATTATTTTATTTATTTTTTTTAAATTTGGACATCTCTATTGGAGGCTTGTCCTGAGACCATCAACTGCAGCGATATTTGTGCTCACATCTATGCCTGAACTGCTGCTTCCCATTAGACTCATGCAGCCTTGTCTAGACAAAAACCATCCAGGCAGGGTCTACAGCAGTTTTCAATTATGCTGGCTAGAAGCTGAGCATGCCACAACATCCTGAGCAGTCTGTGATGCTCACAGACAAATTTGCCCACAGTGACCTTAGCCCTGGCCATAAGACTCTATTCTGTTGTACTCTTCAGAGCTCTCAGGAGAGCTTATTCATCAGGAGTGAAATCATCAAGGTGATTCTGATTCATAGCCCATCACTTCAGTCTCTAAACTTTTGTGATAGAAAAGTAGCCAAGGAAAGTATATCTCACAGTATAAAGCAGATGTAAGACAGTAAATCCTTGCTTTATGTGCTTGGCTCTTTCAGTTCTCCTCAGCTTCTACTCAGACAAAACGAACTTTAATTTACTAATACAATATAAATACCTACTTCAGATAACCCACACTTCAAGTACATCCTCCAGCTTTATGACATAAAACCATGTTTTGTTAATGGGGATGGAGTTTATATTCCATTTCGGTCTTTTTAGAATAAATGATGAATTTTATTGGGTAAAATATCCTGAAAGGCTGTTTTTTTTACTACATTGTAAACAATAGGCTAAGGACAACATAACTGTAACAGTAAATAGTTTGAAAATTGCCAAAATTAGAGTTATATCCAGAAGCTTTGTATCAACAGTTATATACTGAAGTAACAATTTGACTCTATGTTGTGGACCACCGTGCTGGGAGTTTCAGATGAAAAGTATATTAGTATGTAGTGAAAGTCCTCAGCCTGAGTGCTGGTCATTGTTACATAAGAAATGATCTGCATGACCTAAGCCCATTGATTTCTCATAAGGAATATGTATTAGCATATAGGTATACTCATGTGACAGTGGTCACAAGGGTTCTTGGGTGAAGGAAGAGACGAGATCCTTGACTCCATGATCAGAAGGCTTGATTTATTATTTTAAGATATATACATATACTATAACTATACTACAAAGAAAAAGAAAGGAGATTTCCAGAGGCTGCTATGTAAGCTAAGAATAGAATAGAAAAGAATGATAACAAGGCAGCTCTCTCTGACTCTGAGAGAGCTCAGTTCTGGATTGGCCATCAACCACAAACATCCAAGATGGGCCAATCCAGACTGATCTGCTGCATTCCACAGCAGCAGATAACCTATTGTTTATGTCTATCTCTGAGGCCACAGATTCTCAGAAGGAAAAATCCTAAAGAAAGGATTTTAGTGAAAAGGATGTCTGCGACATACTCAAATGCTAAAGATGGGTGGAAAATATAGACATTTTCCTAAAAAGTCCACAAATTTTACTTTAAAGAAGAAAGATAAAATGAGTTAGTGTGGGGAAAGACTTCTGAAGGTATGTGAACTGAAGGAAGAAGGCAAGGGAGAGGGTTTTGAAGAAAGCATGAACACAGATTTTCTTTCAGTTTCCATGGGAACAATGAAATTTTAAAAAATCCATTATCCAAACTCAGGAGAAACAGCAAATTGGTGTGATCACTGACCTACAGCCCATATTTAAGACTCTTGTCAATGTCCCTTTTGGCCCACCCAGTCAGCCAGGGTTCCCAATTCCACCCTGTGGACTCATTTAAACACTGATCTATGACATTCAGCCTATTTGCTCCAAGGCAGATGATCTCTAACTGTCACAACCACCATTAGGGAACTTTGAATCCCACCTGGTAGAAGGAAAAAGTGCTGGTGACAATGCTGACCTCCCTTCTCTTTGATGTTCAACATCTCATTTGTTCCAGAACCCATTGTTATACACTAAATCATAACAAGGAATTGATCCAGCTTTAAAAAAAAAAAAAAAGAAACAAACATAAAAGTCCACAAATCACAAATCTACTGTGACTGTGTTTCTTAATGCTTTGTTCACATAATCTTATGACACATTTCTATTGGGAAACTTCAAGGTGGAAAATTGACCAGTCTCCAAGTTCTCCAAGTTCTTTCTACTTTCTTAGTTTTCAGATTCTTCCACTTTATAAAGTTTGTGTTAATTTCTTTTTTTGCAAAATGATGAATTAAGCTAAAATAAAAATGCCATAAATAAAGACTTTAACATCTTGGAATAGCAATGCAGTAAAAAGGTCTAAATAGGCATCCTAAGGCAATTTATAATATTGCAGGTAGATACTAGGCAATTTTTTTGACATTTCTATCTTTCTTTCAAATATTATTCTTAAGAATAAGGAGAATTTAAATGTCAATACCAGTTCAAAATAGTCATTTTACCCTTTTTATTTTCCATGGGGTTCCTTATTATAAATAAATGAACCTGCTAACAGGTGTAAAATTCAGTGTATAAAAAACCATAAAATACCTTCTATTCTGTAACTCTGAGCTTCTGTCTTTCAGGTAAGCACACTGGATGCAGTGTGCTTACTGATTAGAGGTTACTGATTAGAGATAAGACATGTCCTTTCCTATGCAATGTTGGTTTTTTAGTGCACATGGCTTTCTTGAAGCAAAAGCTGTTTCTTAGGTTTTTGTTCTTAGAGAAATGTGTCAATTGAAGAATGCAATATTTTACATGGATTTGAATTAGATTAAGTTCGTAGCAGACATTTATTACATCTACTTCTGTACTAGCAGCTATGCAATGCAGAGATTTTTGTTGAAATAGTTGTTCTCAGGCCGGAAAACATACTCAGATTATTAATCTCAGATACAGACCACATAAGGGAAACTGCATCCAGTTTTCACTTCCAGTACAAAGAAAGAATTAGATAAAATCTAGTGGGTTTAGTAGAAGGACATAAGTCTGGATGGGGCTACAGAACTTACCCTCAGAGTAGCAGCTGGGGAAGCTGGGCTTGTTCAGGCTGAAGGGATGTGTTTGGGGTATCTAGTATAGCCCTGCCAGCTCCTATGAAGAAGTTTGTGAGAAGACAGAGCCAGGTTATTTACCGAGAAGCAGGAATAGAAGAATGAATGACAGTGGTCATAAATTGAAATGGAAGCAGTCTGAATTGCAAGGAAAACTACTCCACAAAGATCATGAAGCATTGAAAGAGGCTGCCTAGTGAAGCTATGTACCTTTTGCTGAATGTTTTCAAGATTTGCCTGAGGACCTTGGTCTGCTCTTACAGCTGAGCCTGTTTGAGCAGGAGGTTGGACTACAGACCTCTTGAGATCCTTTTCAGCCTGAATGATTGAGAAATTCCATGATATTGCAGTGAGTGGCTAAATAGACAAAGAGTCCAAGTTTCAAAAGGCAGTGAGGAGTTAGATATTTTTCTATTATCTGGTTTGGTATAAAGAGAATATACTTTGGAATATTTTTGGTTAAAAACAGCAACAACAACAACAACAACAACAACAACAATAACAACACAACAAACGCAGTAACATTTCTTAAAAGCACACACTTTTCTACAACAAAAATCAACTATTAAGGCCAAGACTAAACACTTGCAATTTGTGTCTACTCTGTCTACTTATGTAAAAGACAGAGAAATCACTGGCAATCTTTCTTGACTTTGAAAAATAAGCACATTATTTTCCCTGAAAATTCATAACTGAATGTTGGATGTTTCTTTCAGGCAGTATTGAATTGTTGCTTTATTATACTTTCTTATTATATATTTACCAATTAAATAGGTATATAATATGTATGTGAATATATCTGAATATATTCACATGTCATATGGATATATTGGTCTACTTCATTTGTACATGGAACAATGGCAAAAAATGACAATTTCTTTGTTTCCTATTTATTGCTATTATCTCTTTCTTATCAGTTGCCATATGCCATTCAGCCTGGACACCCTGTATTTTCAGACCTAAAGTTTTTCTTATTTCATCTGTATTTTAAAATAAATTTAACATTACAGCTATGGTTTCTTGTAGATTTTATCTTCCATTTTTACGTTATTTCACTTCAGTAGCTTCCATGCATTTTTTCTTCGGTTTTGATTTGTTCAAACTCAGTTTACTTGTGTTTATTCCTAAGTCTTGTTGATTATTCTTCTTAATTATTGTCTTCATTTTCCCTCTTATTTAGAGATTGGTTTTAAAACTCATGGTCCTATTTCTGAGGCCACATCTTTCTCATCACTTGACCTTAAAAATGTACTCACATATGATAAGAAATTATTTTCTCAAGAAGATAACAGAATAAATAACAGGAAGTGACCCAGAAGACTGCTACTTCTGCTTCCATTTCCTTTGATTTATTTATTAAACCATGCACAGTGAAGAGCTAAGGCAAAATGCACTATACCTAAATGATTAGCCTGGTTTCTTTTCATCCTGAAATTTCAAATACTCACATACTGAAGTTAATGAAGCATATATGAATGACTGCAGTAGTTACTTAAAAAGACACTGCTGATGGACCATGTTTAATCAGGGTACTGTCAGAAATCAGGTACAGTATCTTCATATCACAGTAAAATTAATAGAGAACTTAATTAGAAAATCAAAAGGACAAATTTGGGTTTTATCTGATGGAAGGCATTGCTCTCAGACTTTCTAAATGCAGATTCATAAGTAAAATGTTGGGGGAAAAAGATGAATCTTGGCAGCATTTCTTGATAGGCATTTTGCACTAAAGCATCAAGTCATATTTCCCTGAAGACCAGCCCTGAATCTCTAAAAAGAGATTATTATAAACAATTGAACAGAGATGTCAGAGACCATGTATGACAAATCCTTTTGTCATATGCACATCAATGTGTATGTCATATGTCATCAATGTATGCATACACAAACACACACAAAATGTGAAAAAATAAACATGTAATTCAAGGGAAGAAATACTTAAATAATAGCAAAGTTTTAGCTCTTATAGAATAGTACCAAGGGAACAATACAAAATAAAAATTGTTGAGTAATGGAAGACATAATTGTACTAGATAGATGGACAAATATTTCTAATGCAGTCCACAGGTCTACATAATTAAGATATTACCATCTACATAATGTAGATGGTAACAAATATTTGCATCTATGGAAACTATACCAAAATTCCTGTAAAGTTCATGGAGTTTAAATTGTTCTAACTTCATTTTTTTAATTTAGTGTCAATTATTGATGTGGTATTGTTAACATAAGGATCATTAATCTATTGGGATTTATCATTAGCCTTCCTGAATATCACCTTTGGATATCACTGACTCTTTGTTATTTTCTAAGATTGTTTTTTGTTGTGAAAAAGGGGTTAGTTTTAACTACATTTGATTTAGGTATAGCTGAAGATCAAATTAATTTTGTTTCTTTATTCAATATCATGAATAAACTTTTGAATAAACCATGAAACTTTTGCAAAAAAATTTTAGACAAACCTGAAACATGAATTTTAAATTCAACAATTAAAATAAATACAATATACTGCTATTGGTTTTTAATAAAAACATTTGTCTCATGGCTTTCAGTTAATCTGAACACATCAAAGGACAGGCTTTTGCCCATTCTGCAATGTCTGCTACTTGTCTTCCTTCAAGTTCTGCATATGGAAGTTTGATTTCACAAGTTGTTCAGTGCAGTTCTTCGAATCTGGACAGAATATATTTTTTTCCCTGGACAGAACATATGGCTGGTTACAAAAGTATGTGTGCCATCAAGTTGCTCAGAGAACTACAAGCAAACTTTTTACCATGAACATATCAATTCTTCCTCTGAGATGATAACAAAATATTCTTGAAAGTCAGTATAAAGGAAAATTAACAACCAAACCTAGGATTGTGAATCTATATTACTCAATTGTTTTCTTGTCACATGCTTTCCACCCTACTTCATTTATGAATTATGGATACAGCTCTGATCCTGCAAATCAATCCATACTGGAAAATCAGCTAGAGCACATCTATGGGCCCAGATATCTAGATATGACAGTAAATCTATCGCACTGGTAACTCATAGCATAAGCTCTGGAGTTTGGGACCCTGGTTTTTATTCCAATCTGTCTTAGTATTTAAGGAGTATTTTCCCACTAAACATACCTGAAAATAACCATGAAGAATCAAGGGATATAATTAATGCCTTTGGTATATTTAAGGATGTCCAAAATCCCTATTACCTTCAATTATCACTTTAAAAGTCTTATATTTATCTTAATTACGTTAATTCATTGAGGTCAAAGTTTACTATTGTCATGGAACACACAAAATGGTTGAAATTTGGGCATTAAAAAGAAAATGCAGCCATTTAACAAAATCTTTTTATAAAATGCTGTGACTTTTTGATTTTGAAGCATCTCTTAGAAAATTAACAGCCTTAGCTTTTAATGTTTTGAAGGTAGTTCTTTGTATATAATTTACCTTGAGAAGGTTAGCTTATAAATGTTTCAAATAATTTTGGTAAGAAAAAATAAGATTAAGAGCAATGTGAACAAATTAATTTTCATAGAGATACTTTAGGCACATTTATAACCAACTTACTTGAGCTTAGTCGTGAGTTTGTTTCCATTCTTCCCAGAAAGAAGAGACTTCTTGCAGCTTAACCTGATTTAGTACACACTCATTCATCCAACACAATAGAAAATTATGAATTCTATTTTTCTTTTGTGCATGATTTCTTTGAAATCTATTCACAGTAAAAAAATTATGTAATCTTATATTATAGGGATATACTGGCTATTTGAGGTCAGCTGAATAGAGCTAACAACAAAGTTGAAAACTTAAGGAAAAGAGGAAATTTCTTAGGGAGGCAAAAAGAAAAGATCTTAGGGGAGGTCAAGAAAGCAGAATATATGGAGGACGCTATGAAGATCATTTAATGTTCTATGTAGGAAATCACTTCCACTATGTATTAAAAACACAAATGAATAAGCAAACACATAAATAAATATTTTGTGGTCAGTTGAGTTTTTTTTCATTTGAAATTTCAATGTAATATTTTGTATTGTTTAAGAAATTTTTACCTTCTATATATTAGCAATTACCTTTCTATTATTCTTATTATAGTTTCTATTTTCAAGGCCATATTCAGGATTTCAAGAGTCTATGATCTTCCTTCTGAAAAGTATTTCCCAGCTGCCAAAGGCACAGCAGAATTCAATAGACCTCTAGGAAATACTAGCAGCTTCTTAAGGGAATGTTATACAACTACAGGTGGCAACAGACACGTACTGCTCTGCACTGAAACAGAAAAAACAGTGTAAACTTGCATAAATTGTTGGAAACTGTTTTGGGCATATGCAATGAATTTATTGGTAGAATATACAGATCTTGGATCTCTAAGGCATCAGACTTTGGCAATCTCTGATGATCCAGAAAAGAAACATTTCATAAATACTATATACCTAACAAGGTAATCATAATAACCATAACAGTGAAATAATTCTAAGCTGTTGCAATCCATGTTTGTTTTATATAGAGAGAGTTTAAAATAATTCAAACCATTATTCATATAATTAATGAAAGAGAATTTGAATTTATGAGGCTCCTAAGGAATTCAATAGCCCTTTCTGAACTCAGGTGGAAGAGTGATTTTTTTAATCTATCATTGCCTTTCAAGTCATAAATTGCGCTGTTAAAACAACCAAATGGATGGAAAACTAGAAGAAAGAAAACACAATTGTCATGCAAGCAAACATGACTGAAAGCTTTTCAGAATTTTAAAGATTTATAAATTTCACATATATCTTTGTAAAGTATATCAACGTGTACTTAAAAAATAGGATGCTTAAAAACCATTATTTGAAATACTTCTATAGCTTGTCAAAAGTGTGGGTAAATTGAAGATCTCTAATTAGATATTTTTTTCTTTCATATTTTAATACAGCTTATTAATTTTAGATGTTTTGATTTTGTTGTTGTGGGGTTTTTTGTTTTCTTTTGTTTTTTTTTTCCCCTTAAGTACTTTATACTAATAGCTAATTTATCAAGCCTCAGCCTGATGCAATTTTAAATGTCTGAGTCATTTTAAGACCTGTACTCAGGATTTCGATTGTGGAAGAGTCATATCAGTCTTACCTATATTGACTTTTCTGGCAAAGTGATTATAGCAAAATAGATCATCCAAGAGGAAAAAAGTTAAACTGTCTTAGTCATGCTCTGAGGAGATGGAAATAAAAAAATTAAAGGGAACAAAAAATTTGGAAGCATAAAAGGATTTATGAAGGCAGAAACAGAAACCTAGACATGTTATCTGTCTTTCAATCATTGATGTGTTCTGTGCAATCATACATATACACACGCATCAGACATTCAGGGTAATATCTGACATGCTGCAAGAATTCTGTATATTACCAGAACACCTTAAATGTTACCTAATACAAGATACTGGTTTATTATTTTTGCTGTGGTTATAAATGAAAGCTGAAGAAATGACCTAGGAAAAAGTAGCGATGAAGAATAGCAAAGGACAAAATACCACAGCAGTAATTTTGCATTTTATTGCAAAAGCATACACAAAGTAGGTACACTGCACCACCACACTCTGTTTCTAAGCTGAATCTCCTCAGTACTAAATTATCTAGCTTTTTTGTCAGACTGTGAAGTTTCAAGCACTGCAATAAAAAATGCACATATTTTACTCCACTTTATGGCAAGAAGCATGTCACTGAAAGTTTCAGAGACCTTTCTCTAGTCTTTTAGTGAAAGTACTGAAACTGCAAAACTATGGAATTTTCTATGATTTTCTAAGGAGACTTAAACTAGGTTTCAGTTAAAATTATTTTGTCATTTTTATGAAGTCAGTGAACTAGTCAATGAACTTAAAGATAGCGCAAATTAAGAGATTTTATTCATGGTAATTCACAGCTAGTAAGAATTTGGACCAATAGTTTGAATGAGTAAATTATGTACTAGTGAAGAACAAACTTTATTCAGCATCATGAAAACATCCATCAATTATTTGACAGGGTAGAAGGGATTGCATGAGAAAAATCAGATTCCATTATATGACCCCCACAGAACAGACTCCTGAAAACTTTTTAGGTAAGAAATAGGTAAGAAAAGATGTGTGATTGTGGCTAAATTATCAGATTTGTGATTCATCAACTCCTTACCTCCACAATTGTTCAAAAAAGAAAACAAAACCATGGAGAATAGATGAAGACAGGAACCAGACAGCCTGTCATTCAAGACACACCATTGTGCGATGGAGAAACGCAGAGTGAACTGAAAGACTGCTCTCATCTAATGGTGCTAAAAGATAAAAAATACTGATTTTCAAAGCAGTCAACAAATGGAGTCTTTTATTTAAAAAATACAAGGTGTAACTCAGATAAGAGCCCATGCCTTGAGAAAATTTTAAAACAGGAAAATAAAATAAAAATTTTACAACAGGAAAATATAGGGAAAAAAGCATGGAAAGGGAAAAATAAAGACAATTAAAAAAAAAAAGATAAGAAAGAAGAAAAGAAAAAGGAAACAAAAAAAGAAAAAAGAAAAGATAAACAGAATCTTTTCTCCCTTCACTGGAACTCTAGCATTTACATTCGGATATTGCCTTTTCAATGATCCAAGAATTAATACAGACAGTAAAAGTGACGGGCAATGTGCAAGCTTAGGGAATAAAATGTAGGAAAGACCTGTAACTGCACTGTCTATATTTCAGTAAAGCAAAATAGCCAAAAAATAGCAAGAAGCTTGGTACGTGTATATGCACTAACATGAGTATTTTCCATTTTAACCACTATGCATGCTACTGACACTAGTCAATAACAAGTTCACTTGCATGAGAAAGGTTAATCCTTATTACATCAGGGTCACTGAGAAACTAAGATGGATTTCCTCTGTTTGAGGTTTGTTTTGTCTTTTTCTCATATTTTCCTGTATAGCTCAAGACTCTGTTAAGCGACAAAGCAGTAATTCATTCATTTGCAGATATATCTAACTGCACCTATTAGCAAAATTTTATTTTTTATTGAGTATGAATTATCTTTTGAGTATAATGAATGAGTGAACACTGCATCCATGTTATCTAGCATCTAATTTGCATTATGACTGATAATTTAAAGTTTCAGTTAAGGACATTTATAGCCAAGAGCATTCTATCAAGGTTTAATCATTGATGTTCTGTCGTGAAGCACAGATAATGCATTAATTTGCAGACTGAAAGTCTGCTTTCAATTTATATTACCCCATATAATGGAGAAGAAAACAGAAGAAAATTTACCATACTGTGAGAGTAAAGTACCAGTAAAAGCATGTGTAAAAAAAATAAAGTAAAGGACTAGGACTTTGCAGTGAATGACAAGAGCATGTGTCTTGGACATCTGAGAGAGCGAAGTTATAGTAATTACTTAAAGAAAGAAGAAAAATCCTTCTCTGAAGTACAAAACATGACTAAAAACCAGCAATGTACTTCAGAATTTTTCATTTTCCCATTTAAATCTTTGTTTCCTAAAGGAATATTCTTAAGTAATTTGAGGAAAAATTTCTCCTATAAGGACAAGTAGCATCACACTATTTTAAGGGATTTTTAGATGTACCAGTTACAGCAACAAATTAATGCAAACATTTATGTAGTCTTGTTTTGCCTGCATAAATAGAAATTTAGAAACACAGAATCATAGAACAGTAGAGGCTGGAATAGGTCACAGGCATTCATTTGGTCCAGCAATCCTCCCTGCTCAAGCAGGGCCACCTGGAGATGACAGCCAAGGACAAGGTTCAGATGGCTTCTGAATATCTCCAGGGAGCAACATGGCTCAGTGTCTCTGGACAATCAGTTCGAGTGCCCCATGATGCTTACAGTTACACATGTTTCATGTGGTTCAGAAGAAATATCCTGTGTTTCTGTTTTTGCCCACTGATTCTGGTCCTGTCACAGTACACCACTGAAAATGGCCTGACTCTACTTTGCACACTTCCTTCAGATCACAATGTATTTGGTCTCCCAGACCCTTTTCTGAGAAGCTCCATTCCAGCTGTGTGGCCCCCTGTGTATATTGTCATGTGGGTTTGCTATCTCCCAGGTATAATTTTGCACTTCACCTTTTGAATTTCATTAAGTTCTTGTTGGACCATTTTCCATCCTGTCAGAGTCCCTTTGGATGGCAGCATGACCCTCTGGTGTACCAGTCACTCCTCCCAGCAAACTGCTGAGGGTATACTCTGCCCCTCACTAATAAAGGTGCTAAACAGTGGATCAGTATTGACTCGTGGGGTGCACACCACTGGTGACTTGTCTCTTACCAGCCTTTTAACCATTCATCAGTTCACAGAACCAGTCTTTTAACCATTCATAGAACCAAGTGGTGGTGCAGAATAATGAAAACAACACTGTATTTTGGGGACAAATACCTAGATGAGAGTTATTTTGAACAGAAAAATGTGTTGAAAAGAAAAAATAGGAGGTCCCATTTTAAACTTTGTTGTCTTATGCTTCTGAAGCGAGGAAAAGTTGAGTGGTGTTGTTCAGCTAATCTATAGTTCATTTTGGTTCAAAATTGTCTCCTAAACCTTTAAAAATCATTATGAAGTCTGAATACTAGCAGATATAGTGAATATTTTTATTGCTTGAGAATGCACAAAGAATATTTTTGATAGAAAAATAACAGTCTGGAATTCTATTTGACAGTTGAAGCTGTCACTGCCACAGCAATGAAATTACAGCAATTTACAATATTGCATTTTGAGAACTTCTCATCTATTTTACTGTAACTCCCACTCAGCTGCTCAGTTACTCACACTCCTTAGTGAGGCAGATGACACAAATAAAGAGAACAAGAACATGAAAGCCAATTGAGATAAATACAGTGAAGTTGCTTGCAGAATTGACTTTAGCTAAATTATTTATTGACTATTCAGCCAATAAAGATGGGGAAAGAAGATTTAGATGGGCAAACACTAGGATAGGCCCCAAACATGTCAGCGTTTAATTTGCACTTGGACAATGCCCCTAATAGCATGCTTTAACTTTTGGAGAGCTCTGAAGCAGTCAGGGATGATGTGGTCAGATAATAGTTTTACATCATTTCCAACGGAAAAGATTCTATTCTATTCTATTCTATTCTATTCTATTCTATTCTATTCTATTCTATCGGTGTACTGACAAAAAGATATAAAATTAAAAAATCTTTCCTCCACCTTCCCCCCAAGCTCAGCTTCACTCCTTTGATACCCATTACTCTCCCTACTTTCTCCTAAGGGGTACAGATGATATGGAGAGGTAATAGTCAGTACTCAGTGGTTACTCTCTCTCAAGATTATAGCCATTACTCAGTGGTTATATTCTCTCACCTCCTTTTCACGCTTCCCCTCTACTCTGGGATGGGCTCTTCCATGGACCACAGGGGGAGCTCTCGGCTTTGGTGCCTGCAGCATCTTTTTGCTCCTTAGATCTTGGTGTTCCCTCTGCCATTTCTCACACTTTTCCCTCTCTTCACTGATGTATTTGATGTTTCTAGAAAAACTCTGTTGACACAGAGGTGCTGACAGCTTGGTAGGTAAGATCAGCTGTGTCTTGGGCCTTTGTCTGGTACTGTGTAACCCCTGACCCCTTCTCAAAGCAGCCATCCCTGCTACCAAAACCTTGCCATGGACAGCCAATTCTCATATAAATTTTCTTCCATAAAAGGCGAAATATATATAGTTACAACACTTAATTACACCTGAGATCCCATATTTCAGTACAGATTCAGAAAGAAAACTTTATATTAAGGGAAATATAGAAGATAAAAACTGTAACACCTTAAAATAGGATTAAATAATTTAATAGAGAGCAGAATTATAGCTATACATCTTACAATCTTCCTTCAACAGCAACAAAAGTAAGTTTCCCATGTCTTCTAAAATTTCTGTCTCCCCTACGTAGACAAAACATGTGAAGTACAATTGCCATTTTATTTTACTTTGACAATGTCTAGATATATCCTTGAGGATGATCCTCCATTTTAGATAATTTCATAATGGTTTTTGTCCCATGCGGAAGTAAAATCACCAATTCCAGTCAGGAACTGGAGGAGGAGAATGTGGTGTGTCTAGAAGAGACCCCTTATTGTCAGGGCAGAAGATTATAGTGGTCTGGTATGATGCTCTTATTATTCAAGAATTATTATTTCTAATTGGCTAGAGCACAGCCAACTTGAAAACATGCATATCAGAAACTTAATTTGGTTTTAGTTTAGTTCTTAAATTCTTATGCAACTATTAAGATGTGGAAAATATCCATATCATCTTGATTATAGCACTGTATCCCTCAAACCTCCATCATGGTTTTTTGATAAATATATAATGCAGCATTAGCTGAAACAAAACATGCAAAGCACATTTCATTCAGAATATCTCCTAGAACAAATAGTGAAACAAAACACCTGAAAAACTTATTCAGGCATTCATTGAATTATTAGGAGGTACAGGTTTTCAGAACTCAGAGCAAGCATAATACTAATTTTCTTCTTTGGTATATTTCAAGACCCATATGAATTCATACTACTTCTTCAGTGAGATATATATTGACACAAATGCATTAGGAAATTTTGTTACAATATAGTGAGATGATGATTTTTAAAAAATGTGAATATATGTTTATCAGATGGCTTACTTACTCTAAGACTTACTCTGAGCATATTTATATTAATTAATATTAATTTTAAACTATTATCAGAAAATAACATTAGAGAATGCGATCACCATATGAGTTGCACTATGCTCCTAGTTAGAACCCAAATTTACTTTGAGAATAATATCTGGTTTGGATTCAGAAAGTAACCAATATAAAATTGAACTAATAAATATAAATGAGACTCTCTCTATTTGCTATATGAAAATCTGAGAGTACTGGTTATGAAGAGTAGCAAAAAAAATTACTCGCATCCTTTTGTCTATGGCATAATTCAGTTTATAAAACCATAAAAAAAAGCCTGTGTCCTGTTATCATATTTTTGTCAGTGAACAGTACATTTTCTATTAAGTTATACAGTGATTGTCATTGGCTGAATAGCATAAAAAGAGCTTCAATACTAAAAGATGGCTAAAGAATTCCTAAATATACCAAAGCACCACACATACTTATGTTATGCAAACTGGGACATGCTTTCCAGGTTGTTATTTAGGTTTTCAGAGTGGAGTTTGATTCAGAAGTTGATAGGGTTAGTGGGTCTCACTTACCCTATTCTTTGGTGTTTATTTTCTTAAATAAATTTTCACTAAGGCAAATTAATTATACAAAGTACTAGGTTATGATGTTCTTTCTCTATTTTCTCATTATTCCTAAATGTAGCTATTGCTTGCTGCTGTATTTTAAGTCATTATGTTCCATGAGTTCTCAGAGAAGCCTCTAGCAAAATTAAAAATCAATAAATAACATGCAAAAGTCTGGCTTCAAATAATTCAATGACTCATTGTTATTGGTCACAGTCTTGATGGACTTGCCTCCTGTATGCTACTAGCCCCCATTTCTCTTGAAGGGAGTGCCAGAGAAATGGTGAAAATACAAGTTCCATTACAAATTAAAGCTGCATGAAGATATAGATTGCACTTAGAGCTGGGGAGGCCATGAAGACATTTTTGTGTCCTTTAGAATGAATAAAGCTCAGTTAAATTCCCACTGCCCTCAGTGTTGCATAAAATCCACCATATGTTTATACTTTAATGAAAAGTGTTAGAATTAAATTCATTGTAAGTAGCAATGAAAATTTCTGAAGTAGCATAGTGCTCTACATTAGCATTTTCATGGTTTTTGCTTTCTTAAGTGGAAAGAGAGATTGCAAGCAGGAGAAGGAAAGAAATTGCTTTTGTTGAGCATTAAAAAAAGTTATCAGTGAAGATCTTATTTCACAGCCTTTGATATTATTAGATTTGAGAAGGATCAGAAGAAGCTACCTTTGGTGTATGTAGGAATAAGTCTTGACAATTTTCTTGTTTGTGACCTGCTAGAATTTTTGTAGATTATAAAACCCCCCCAAACCAGAGTGATTATAAAGTGGCTTGTAAGCCATATTTTCACGATTATTGAGTTCATAATTAATTTTCAAGATAATTGTGTAATTTATCAACACATTTACCTGGATATTGACAAGACCATTCTGGATGAGAATTCCTGGAGGCCAGTAAACTTTTGTCAGTGAGAAAATACGCTGTTGATGCCCACAATACTGCCAGATAAATGGGTACAAATATTTTTTTTTCTAGATAAAGGGAGCTAATATTGTTGCTGACAAAAGCATATGCTTCTAATATCAATAGTGCTTCATCTCCCTTCTTGGGAGTTACTTCTAAGCTCCATGAGCACACAGTAAGGTGGACTGAAAACTGGCTCAATGATTTTCAGGGCAGTACTTGTCTTTGTTGAACCTCACAAAGTTTACAAGGGCCCACTTCTTGAGCTTGTCCAGGGCCCTCTGGATGGCATCCTGTTCTTCAGGCGTGTAAACTGCACCACTAAGCTTGATGTCTACTCTTTCATCATAAAGGTCATCAGAGGCCTCTTTTTCTATGATTTTTAAGTATGAATTCTTCTAGACTCTTAATACAAGTAGTATATAATTTAAACTTTTAATGGCAGTGTTTTCAGTTTCATTCTATTAAACCACTTTTCAGGACTCCCTCCTTTGGGTTTTTAAATTATACTTCATGGTCCTAATAAAAAATGGATTTATTAAATGCAAATCATTCAAGAGTACAGTGAAAAACAAACACTGAATATTTTTAAGAAAAGGTATCTAAGGAAAATTTTATTTTATGGACAGAGAGAATATTTCATAAGAATATTTTTTAGGATTTCTGTTTACACAGAGTTGCAGCATCACAGAATAGGCTGAGTTGGAAGGGACCCTCAAGGATCATCAAGTCCAACTCCTGGCTCTTCACAGCATCATCCCCAAGAGTCACGTGATGTGTCTGAGAGGATTGTTCAAACACTTCTGAACTCTGTCTGGCTTGGTGCTGTTTCTGATATTGAATAAAAAGGGTTTTTTAATGGAATACTTTGGAAAAAAAAGTAATTCTAAATTTTTAAAATATGGACGCTTTCAACTTTTTGGAGAATAATTTTGAGTTCAACACTGAGTATCCCATTTTTGAAAATCTCTTCTCAGTAGTTTGTGCTCAGGATTATTCAATGTCTGTCCCCTACAAAAAAAAAAAAAAAAAAAATAGAACAGCAAATTCTTCTTAGGCAAAACATTTAAGGAGATGATTGCTTAGTGTCTCATTCTGCTTCTTTACTTTCTCACTTTGACAGCAGTAAACATTTTTTTCCCCTTGGAAATGAATAAATTCAAATTTTACTGTGAAATAATATAATCATAAACATAGCCTAGATGAAAAATAAAGCAGAGCAAATGAGAAGAAAATACTTTTAAGAAGGAATTGTAAAAAGATATTTAGGAAGGGACAAAAACACATACACACACTGAGAGTGGTACTCTGACCTTGTCAAAATATTCCTTGGACAGTAGAGAATAATAGACAGTGACAGAGAGAGTGCAGTCAAGCTTAAATTACTGGTAGGTAAATTCCTAATCTATCAAAAAGTCAAGAGTATGAGATTTGAAGGTAAACTTTTTGAAATTGCCACTGACAGTTGTGACATTGATACGTTCTTTTTATCCATATCAAAGAAATTCATGATGGTTTTAACATATTTGGCAATATACAGGCTTAGCTTTTAAGGCAGGAAAACACTACAGGCTCAGCTTTGAACTAGATCACTATTTGTCCCAGGGCTCTGTTTCTGTATTGTCTTCTCCAAATCTCTAGTTGTCTGACATTTCTTACACGTTCAGGGCACCCACATTTTTTCTCTTCACCTCCCTTTAAAAATCATAATGATTTCAATGATAATATTTGAGCTGTTTTTCTTGTGGTCCCAGTGTCAGCTTCCCATTGTCACATGACAATGGGAAAAAAATTGTGCCCGAGGCATCCACAGTACTTGTGCCAATCCTCAGAAACCTGTAGTTGCTTGCATAAAATATATAAGTTTGCAAGGCACAAACTTTCAAAGTATCCTCCTAATTCTCCTATTTCCACAACACCATCACCCACACAGAAAAAATATCTGGTTTTGGGTAGGAAAGAAGAAAGATGCAAAATAAATTTACAGCAAAACTTTGAAATCTAAGACTTAAATCTGTATTTCTGGGGCTTACACAGCTGAAGTCAAACAAAAGTATCATCAAATAAGGTGGGAATGAAAATATTTCAAGACTATTCAGATGAACAAAAGGAACCCTTGTGTTTGGGGAAGGAATGTGGTTTCACATAACCTCTTTTATCTGCTTCAGTGCTTGAGTGACACTTGTGCACAGCCAGTTTGGATTGACATTTCTCTTTGGATGAAAAAAAAAAAACAAAACAAACTAGACAAGTGTTTTCCAGGAAAATTAATGATAAACTAACTTCAGAAATATAGTCAGATAAACCCTAAGGAATCCTGGATTCTCACCAAGTTTCTGTATTTTCTGCATTTTCAAATTATTGTTCCTCTGTCCCTAATCACTTCTTTCAAGTTGTCTTATATCCAACTAATTTAAAAATATTTTCTTGGGGATTTTTATGTTTCAAAAGGGAAGAAATGTCAAGTTCATCAATCTGGGTGTGGATACTACAAGTAGTTTATTGAAATGATGGTCCAAAATGCAGTATCTTCCAGATACCTGTCATATCTCAAAACATATGAGTTAGCAATTTAGCTTGATTAAGAATATGTAAATTGAAATAAATTTCAGCTAAAAAACAAAGGGGAAATTTGTTCCAAATCCACGCTTATTAAAGCTCCAATAACTGCTTTGTCTCAAGTTAAGAGTGATAATATTTTAAACAGTTTGTGTTTGTTTTCTGAATTGTTTCCGATTCACTAAAAATGACATTAACTTAATGAGACTGTTTCCCTAAGGAGACTGTGTACAAAGTTCCCCAGTTTTGGAGGGTAAACGTGCGATCTTTCTATGCTTCTGAAAACATTTTTTTGTTCTGTTTCAATCCAATAGAAAGCTGTGAGGTGGTTTGAAGGTCTCACTAGGAAAGTAGAAAGAAAGTTATTTATCAGAGTTGCTATAAAACACATGGTCTTAATATTCAATATCACATATACAGAAACAACACAGAGGTATAGAAAGCCTTAGTGTGTACCAACAGCAAAATTTGCCAAGCTCAAATAAAAAATCATTTATTGTGGATCTGGATGAATAAAGAATACCTCCTTCCTAATGCTACATTGCTGTTAAGGAGTTTTATTTTACCAATTTTCTTTGGTAAAAATATCATTCTGCCTTGATTTCTGCATATATTTTCTTAAGGGAAATTTTGTACATTTGATTTACTATAAATAAAATTTAATAAAAATGGTAATGAAATTGATCAAAATATAACTATTTTCATCTTGTGCTTTATGAGAATCAATACATTTGCATTTTATCAATATATTTTTCCAACAGATTTTGATTTTATCAGATGTTGATCATACCGCTGTTTACATACTGTGATGTGATGCTGGTCATCTATGTTCAGTGCTCATTCACATGACTGCTGTCCAGAAGACAGAAAAGTTACTTAAAGACACTTCTGAGGAAATGCTTTCCAGTTATAGAAATTAGCCCCATTTAAAAAATGAAGAATTTCCCAATTTCTCTGTTTTTTAACAAGCTGGCATGTCTTTCTCTTGGAAGGTTATTTTTGTATTATCACTTGTATTCCAAGTGCTATTCTAACAGAATTAAAACAAAAAAACTATTTTTAATGATAAAAATAATTAAAACAAAACAGGCTAATTTCATAACTGGCAAAAATAAAATTTTCTTAATACATGGAAATTTTTCAGAAAAAATTATTTTTATGAATGCTTTTTTTGTCTATTAACATATTGATATATCTTATCATATTGTGTATATAACCCAAGGAAATAAAGGCTAAAATTAATAAGCATACGGTTATTCTATTTATTTTTTTTAATCTAAAATAATTGATAGAGCATGTGGAAAAAGTATTGAAAAACACAATACAGTTGGGAGAATTTCAATACAAACATTAATTACTATTTTTCATACAGGTTTAGTGCCTTAGGACCATCTGATTTTTAATAACTGAGAAAGGTTTTCTTCTGTTGACGATGTTAACAATATTATCTCTGCTCAGTACTGCAGCATAAGAATATTTTGCATTCTGAAACAAGAACATTTCAGAATAGAAATATTTCTAATTTGCACTTAATAAAAAATTAGAGGCAAAACCCACTCCTAATTAAACCCAGAATATTAGAGATTTCTTTCTTAGCTTCAAATTCTTAGATGAATCTCCCGCAATGTTTGGTCCTCTATATAGGCTGAGCATGTGAACTCACACTTAGCTTCAAAGTCCTTCTGAATACTCAGTTTTTTCCAACCTTATTCTTTGAAGAGTTTTGGGATCTTTTTTATAGTGTAAGATACTGTGAATACTGTTTTGTCAGCCCAGTTTTTTAACTGGGGAAGGAAATAGTGTTCTGACACATTCTGTTCAAAGTAAGAATTGGGAAAGATAGAAAGTATCCAGTTGAGTTCAATAATGAGGGGAATATCACCCAATTTCATGTGCAGGGAGAAGCAAAATGGTTATTATGAAAATACTACTCATAACAGAATTAGAAAATTGTAAAAGTCAGTGGAAAAATACAGTAAATTCCAGCTTTCTTAATATTTGAAAGAAAATTCTAATAGTATGCATTTATATACAAAATATTTTGCATGACTCCTTTATATCCCATGACTTGTAAAATAATATTTTCCATGACAGTTTCAAAAGTGAACATATTTTCTTTTTTTCCTTTCTTTTACACAGCTCTGAAGCAAAATACATCTTTCAAAGGAAAACCCTACTGCAAATCACAGCAGGTAGATAAAGTCTTGTAACTATATTCTCAGGCTTATTGATAAATATAAGTTTCTATTTTATTCATTCGGGCTTTTTTTTAAGTGTTCCGACATCAAAATTTTTTTTCTGTATGTGTAATAGCAATGAGTTTAGTTTTCTTATAAGCTTTTCTTTCATTTATTACAAAAATTAAACATAAACAAATTTGAATTATAATGACTACAGCAATCTAATTCTATCTAAGATAAAAGAAATAGTTATAGATTTAATGACTAACAAAGATATCACCATGAACTGAGACATAGCTGCTGAAAACATGACTGATCTCTGTGACTTATAGTAATGATGGATTTCTAAAATGTCAAAATATGTGTGAATAATTCAAGTAAAATAGTAAAAAACATCCCAAACAGAACAAATGACCAGTGTGTATCCATAATGGGGTTTAGAAGATTTTTCATGTTGAGTTTCTCAGAATCTGGAGAATAATTATGGAAATTTCTAGGACCATATACCCACATATAAGATTTGCTAAGATCAACATGAATAGAAATAAAGTGAGAATAAAGAGTACAACATTTGCTATGATGTACTCAGACAGTTGAGAAAGCAGACAAACCTGTTCCTGATATTAACAATACCACTGTTTGGCTTGTCAGTGGGAGTAGATGAAACGACAGTGACAAGTGGGATAAGAAAAATAACGTAACCACAGAAATTAAGAGTAAGTTTGAAAGGGGTTTGAAGTCTTGCTTTTAGTCTTTCTTTTTGTCTCTATAATTTTGTTTCTGGATCTCCAATTTTGAGCATAGTCAAATTAACTTTTTCTTCTTTTGGGGAATGTCATTGATGTTGCATGGTTAACCTGTCAATAATAACATGGATTATTCCTCACTTGAGGATTTGTATACAAGACTTACAGCCAATGGTCACTCAGTAGGGTACAGATAAAAAAGTGTACCAACATTTGGAAGAGAGAGCATTTGCTAGATATTTCTGTAGCTTTTGCTTCAATTCCTCTGTTGAAACAAAACATTATATGATTAACTTTATCATTATTGGAAAACAAAGCACTGAGTTTGTATAAATTGACTCAATCCACATAGAAGCCTTGTGATTAATAGGCTAGCACTCCTTATGCTATTGTCAATACTTTTGCAAAATTGGTACAATGCACAAGAGTTGCCTCTATAGATAAACTCAACCTTCATAGGTTTGGAGACACTCTGCTACTATTTCTGCAAACAAAACAAAATTTTGAAGTCATGTACTAGACAGTGGTATAAATTGGATAGGAATTAGAAGCTTATTTTATTTATGAGTAATTGAATTTCATAAGCAATACAATCTACCATGCAATTTTGCAAGAATTATTAAACTTCAGATTCCTCCAGGCATGGCTTAACTCAAAAAGTTCTTAAGGAAACAGCTTAAGAAAATCAAACTGTTATATAAAAAAAGAAACATTTTCTAAAATAAAAATTCTGCAAATATTATTTTTGGAATACTGTCATTGAGAATTTTGTGCAAGGGCCAGACCACACCACACTGTAATGTACAACCTAAATTTATTTCTTAAGCAGGATGGGCAAAATGAGTGAATAGCAGTTCTTATTTTTTTAATTTCTTGAATGGAATCACAAAATCTTTGAAGCTGGAAGGATTCTCTGGAGATCACAGAGTCCAGCCTCACAGCTCAGAGCAGGCTCAGTTGTGATATATTGCTCAGGGTTGTGTTGAGTTAGGTTCTGAATATCTCCAAGGATAAACTTTCTACAACTTGCCTAGACAGCATGTTCTAGGGTGTAAATACCACAATTTAAAAAATAAATAAATAAATGGAAATATCTGTATTTTTATCTCTCCCAATTGCCCCTTCTTCTCTAATTGAGAGAGATCCGTCTTCTGATTTTGGCTTCTCCTTATCAGAGATTTTCATACATTGATGAGATTCTCTCTGAACCTTCTCCTCTTTGGACTAAGCAATGTTGACCCCTCTGTTGCTTTTGTTATGAAAGGTGTTCCAGTTCCTCAATCATCTTTATGATTTCTTGTAGGCCTTGTTCCAGGTTGTCCATGTCTTTTCTACTGGAGAGGCCAGAACTGGGCACAGAACTCTGATGGGGTATCACCAGCAGTGAGAGGAAGAATCATCCCCCTGTCCCTGCTGCCTACGTTGCTGCTGAGTGACCACAGGGTGCTGTTGGCCTTCTTTATCACAAGTGTACCTTGCTTACTCATGTTCAACTTGTTGTCCATCAAGAACACCAGGGCCTTTCTGAACTTTCCAACTGTCTGGCTCCAGCATGTGCTTGTGCATTGAGTTACTCCTCGGTGGGTGCAGAACTTTGTGCTTGTCTCTGTTAATCTTTGTGAGTCTCATCATGACATTTTATTCACACACTTCACGTTCATGTAAAGTGCCAAGCCTCTCCTGTTCGTTTGTGACAAGTCCCATGGACCAAGCAGAAGAATTGCTTCAATTACTTGCTGCGTCCCCATCCTTGATTGTCTAGGCTTTTATGTGTAGAGGTTTCATGTCGGGTTTAGACTTCAGTACGGTGTCACATATCAGATGAATATGTCTCCCCACACAAGGCCACAGTCTGAGATTTGGGGTGGTATGTTTGGTAGGCTGTTCTTTGTTTTGTTTTGTTCTGGGTTTTTTGTTGTTGTTGTTGTTGTTGTTGCTGTTTACTGGTAATGTTTTGTTTTGTTTTGTTTTGCTGTAAAGCAGATTGTGGGTATTAGCTGCCAATTTATTTATAAGTTTGGTATTTTCAGGCTGATCTCTCTTTTTTTCCCATTATATAATGCCAAATCGTTATTGTTACATTTGTGACTATTTTCCTTTAGCTTCTGTCCCAACTGATTGAGAAGAATGTAATTCTGGTGACAATTGCAGAGCAAAACCCATTCATGCTTCTCTGTGTAGTAATCTAATTATAGCAGTAATCTAATCAATTAGGGTTGATACATATATAAATACAGAACAGATGTAGTCCAGGTCTTCTTTGTTTGAGCAGTGCTTTCAGATTGATTTCTTCCTGCAACAAATACAGAAGAGTAATAAAATGGAATTTTAAAGTTTTTGAGAAACAAAGTAGCAAGTATTTTAAGGATAAGCTTTGTACAAGTTTCAAATAACTGGTCTAGCAGTGATGCACAAGATACTCTGTGCTTGGTCAGCCTCATCTAAGCTCTAAAATTATTGATTGCAATGAGATCTATTGCAGACTTGAAGAAAAAATCCACCCAGAGTCGGTCACCTGCTTTTCAAAGGTAACAGTGTGAGCAGCTAGTGGGTAAACTGTGCAAGAGAGGGCTGTGTTATAGCTGTGCAGGCTCTTCTTGGACACTTCTAATGCATCATCGAGCATTGACAATTTCATTGATACTGCACGCATCCTTTCCTAGAAAGTCCACAAAAGTGTTGTACTGCTGCCATTCTTCTAGTATTTATTTAGCTTAGTAAATATAATAGTTGGATGGAAAATTTCTGAAATGGATACTAAAATTGTAAGCAGGGAGAGGTAAGAAAGGGGACAGATGGAATGAGTCATGTACTAGATAGAAGAAAATAGACATAGAACTTTAATATCAGTTTTGCTAATGAAGGTTTTGCTTCTTGACTTTTTTCTTTAGGAGTGAGAAAAGATTGGCTTTTACTGTTGTTTCTTTCACAAATGTCATCAATGTTATGCAATAACTATGTGTGTGTATGTACATTATCCATACATTATTTTCATAACCTTCTATACTGCAACATAGTCAAACCAGCCAAGAAAATCAAAACTGCAAGCATAATCCTTAAAAATGCTTAAAATAATGATCTTTGGTAGAGACCTACAGTAAAAGACTACAGAAAATTTAAATATAGTGTATGAAGAAGACTACAGAACAAGGTTTCAAGCTAATGTATTAAAGTCATGGAATGTAAAAAACAAGCTTTAATGTGAAATTCAAAGAGTGCTGCTCTTTCACCACGTTACACCCTCATCACCCTCTCTGTGAAGCCCTAATTAGGCCTTTTGACTACTGTTATCAAGAGACTGATGGCTAAATTCAACAGCTAAATTCTGTTTTGTCTTATATTCAGAGCAGTCATGCTGAAATCACAGCAAGTCAGTGAAGAAATTATTTTAAATATGTATTTAGAATCCTGAACATGTTCTCTCTGCATTTTAGCTACTCCATCTGTATATTCATGCTGTATGACTTTTCCTTTTACTGTGCCACACTATATTTCGGCAATAATAGGTAGGAATCATTTATGAGGACACAGTTAATGGGTATTCTTAACCCTAGCTGAAAGCAAATATAGGTTCAGGTAAAATTTTGTCATTATGCTTAGCACACTGTGATCGGAGCTGCAGTGCAGAAAGGCTGATTCTTGTACACAGAGCAAATGGCAATATTCTGGTGGCTGTATCTCAGGAATAATTACAGCTGCCATCATAAAAATAAATATGTAGCACCCGAGAAGGTCAGTTCCCACAAATGCTTAGTCAAATTTTGTTCACACTTTTCAATTTTGCAAATAGGTCAAGGTACTGTGAGATTTACATACTTGCTGAGATATCACCATCCCCTAGTATGAACCATTTCCATCAGTGGAAAAAAATAGAAAAGATGAAATTTGACTGACTGAAGAATTTACCTCCTCAGAACAGTTTGCATTTTTGAGAAATATTTTATATATAAATTTGAAAAAAAAATTATATCTTGAAAACATTAAACAGCTAAAAATCATATACTTATTATTATGTAAAAGTTAATTTACACCTAATGCAAAAACATGAAGTTGACTGACAGACTCTGATGGACTAAACTGCTTAAAAATCTTCTGCAAGAAATAATCTATTTTTGGACACAAAACAACTACTGTTTTAGTCAATGAAAAAAAATCCCATTGTTTGCAGTAGGAGCAGACAATGGACAAGCTCCAAACAGAAAGGAAGGATCAGAAGATTTTGTTGCTGGAAGAGGGATTAAGCAACTGTAGAAACACAAATCACCAAATGCAGTTCTGGCACAGTTAGATGAATAAAATTCATCTTCCTTATTGTAGGCTGAAAAAAAGACAAAGCCAGAGGATATAACAAATTCCTTTGCAGTCATTTGCAAAAGTTTTAAATTTAGCATCGTGAAGTTTCATTGTAGTGTGCAGACCTGACAGGTAGGCCGTGCTGGATTAGCAGCAGACATACCAAACTGGTTCATACCAGGATCAGACCACATCAGTGACGGCAGTATCTGCAGGTGGAGGTGCTTTTACCTCTGACTTGGAACAGACAGCATGGATTCTTCTTGATAGCAGTTGACAAATAGAGGAGGATTAAGAGCTACCATTCTTGAAATACAAAGAACTTGAAGTCGCATCTGTTAATCTGTAAAATAAATGTTCACAGAATATCTGATGTCCAACTTGCACAATGAAGCACTCACCCACTGTTTCAGATTCTCAAACATTCTGAAACAGCATAAACACATCTAAATTCAGTGGGACGAATGGTCTCCAGCCTCTGATAATTTCTGCCCGTGCCCAAGTTCAATGGGAAATAACTGCAAAAGAAGAACCAAGACCATGAGAGGTACAGTTTAAAAAAAAATAATTTTTTTTTGGTTTTCCTTCTTCAGCTGTATTTTTAAAAATAAAACCAGAAATTATCACATTCCTACTAGTTTGAACATCAAGCCAGTGAAAAATCACTTGCAAAGACAGCTGGAAAAAATTTACCTTTTTTTCTTAGAGGCATGGAGTATAATATAGTTCTGTGTTTTACTGTGGTCGGCTTTCGTATAGAGAAGCACTTGTGAACAAGTTGGACCAGTCTTTCTTGATGTTTCAGACTCAAAATCTTAACCATTATTATGTGCAGTGTGGAAGAAAAATAATTTTATATGTCCTCTGTATTTCCTTCAATAAAATGTTGAGCAACTTCATCACCAGAAAACAAGTGTGAATGACAATACATTTCAAGTGACTTTTCTGTTACTTTTTAAAAGGAATTTCTCTACAAGCATGTTTAAAGATTTTGAATTAAAGTACAATCAAATTTCTGAAAAGGACCATTTAAGAAAAGCACAAAATACAGTAATGAATTTTACAATGTGTCAACAAACTCTGGTTATTCTAATGATTGATATCAAAATGTTTCAGGATTATTATTCCATATTTTCATAATTGAATTAATTTTATTGCGATTGTTTCAGTGAAAAACATAAAAAACCTTCCTGCAGGTAACACGATTTAAAGGAATACTAGAGGTGTTAAAATAACTCCCCAAAATCTTTAAATCAATATTCAACTTTTCTTAAAATTAGACTTTTTGAAAAATTAGTCAAGGTCATATCAGCTTTTTCTTTACTCCAGTTGAATATTTTTACCTTGTCATGTCTCCTTTATTCCTACATACAATACCAATGTTAACTGAGCAATCCAATTTGCTTTCTGTAAGGTTGTTTTGAAGATTCTTTTTTCCTTTGTTGATTCACTTTCAGTCCAATGAGCTCTCATGCTTTGAATTGTAATAATTCTGACAAATACTGATTTTTTTTTTTACTGTAAAAAATTTAGAGGTGTTCTAAATTGTGAGTGAGTGTTCATCATAACTCTTTAAAGAAAAGGGGAAAATACAATGGCCAAAACTTATAAAACTGGGCCTAAATCCAGACTCTAGAAGTTGCATTGCAATTCCCAACGACACTGTCGAACATGATTGGCATGTATTTGTAGTCTCACCTGAAGGATGCCACATTCCAGCTGATGACATATGAACTACATTTACAAATAGAAATTCTTAAGCCAGGAGCTTGCAATTGACCACATTTTTCAACAGTGCTGAAAATCCTGTTCATGGTCTACTTTAGGAGTGAAGTGTTGTGCCAAGTGAATAAGAGTCATAGATCTTGACATTTTAAAACACAGCCTTTAAAATAACATTAGCAATTACTACATACTGATATACACTGATCATTTTATATCAGTCTAGTGAAGATGACTTTATATTTGGAAGGTAAATGTAGACAATTTCAATTGCTTCTGGAGGAAAGTCAATACTAATACTTTTGCATTCTCATCAACTACATAAGCTAAAAGCATCAACCCTCTAGCCAAGTCACTCAATCTGACAGCATGAACAATACTGAAGAGACTATTATCCTGCAGGTAACCAAGTTAGTCTGACATGCCCTACAAAATACTGATTGGAAAAAAAGAAATCATATGATGGATCTGATGCTTGATTGTGTTCAAAATAGAAAAAACTAATTTTTTTGTGTCCTTGCAACAAAACAGTTTAATTTATTCTTCAATCATATAAAGAACTGTATTTTCTTTTCCTGTATTTGAAGACTTATGCTTGTAACAATCAATTATTGTGATAAGAATTACTTACCAGATTTTAAAATTATGGATTACATAACATACATTAGCATTAACTCCTTACAGGCTTCTTCTTGTGCCTGTTTTGGTTCTACTTCAGGCTTTTTCTAACAACTAGGGAAGAGTACAGGCATTCTTCTTATCTGATTCCTGAACAGACCAAATCATACTTTCATCAGTGAATACAGTTACACTTACAGAAGGTACCTTCAGTTTCATGTCAACAATTGTTCTGTATTACTTACATGCAGAACTGATCTTCTGAATTTGTTTTCATGCTAGGACACCATGGATGATTCAGTTGTTTGTATTTTTAAACACAGTTTCTTTTATAAAGTTGTAACAGTTTAACACCTTTAGTTATTTCTCTTCTATCCATCTTGCTAAGATGTGATTCATTTTAATGCAGTACCACATTCCCATCTGTGAAACATGATATTAGATTATAAGTTGGTTTTTAGATATGTAGTCATCACAGATATCAGAGAGGACTTTTTGGGTTGTCTTTTGGTTTGGTTTGGTTTGTTGTTTATTTTCCTAAAATAGTAAGCTTATTGTGATGGTGTTCACAGGGGTCCCAGGAAGAGGGAAGAGACGAGGATCTGACTCCATGTTTCAGAAGGGTTGATTTATTATTTTATGATATATATTATATTAAAACTTACTAAAAGAACAGAAGAAAGGATTTCATCAGAAGGCTAGAAAGCAAAGGAAGAGAATGGAATCTTCATAAAATCTTGTGACTGACCAGAGTCCCGACACAGCTGGACCTGTGATTGGTCATAAATTAGAAACTACTAACATGGACCAATCAAAGATGCACCTGTTGCATTCTACAGCAGCAGATAATTACTGTTTACATTTTGTTTCTGAGGCCTCTCAGCTTCTCAGGAGAAAAAATCCTAATGAAAGGATTTTTCATAAAATGTGCCTGTGACAGCTCATAAACTCTGCATTGAGTTATTAATAATATTTACTGTGTAGCACCATAATCAATAAGTATAAATCTGCCTGTAAATTTAGAAGGAAGAAAAATTGTGCTTGGCTGTCTGCAAAAGACTTCACTGATTTGACAGCAGTATTTTCAAACTTGAGACAAAAAGAATTGCAACTAATTAAACTGATAAGGGGAACAAATTTGCAGTCTTCAGTACTTTGTTCTGATGTGAAAACACTTTTTTATTCCTTCTGATGATTTTATTTGCATTTAGTGTTTCTGTCCTCATCTTAAGATTAACTACCATCATGTCTGATTCTGTCTCCAATTTTCTCTCTCATGATCTGAGCTTTGTAATGCAGTTTGTTCCTCATACTCCCAGCTAGATCCATGGTTCATTTTTACCTTCCTAGCTCTCTCTAGCACAACAAATGTCTTTGAGAGTTAAGCTAAAAATTTCCTTACCTCTTATTTGGGTCGGTCTACCTTTCAGAGAAACTTCCACAGTGTTTTAAAATATTAATCAGTCAAATCAATAATATATATTTTGTGCATTGTGGTTTGAGAAGAAAAAAGGTTCAGTTGCAAATGGATTTGGCAAACAATATTTCTAATGTGTCTGTGGCAATTTCATTGCTGCTTTCTACTGTTCAGTCTTCTTACCAGAATATATCTGAAAATATTAGACTGAAGAACCCTAATCTAAAATACACACCTTTCGTTTTGCATTCTTTTTACAACCTTTTTGATGATGTAAAATTATACATTGAAATTGAATATCAAGATAATTTTTTTATCTCCCACACAATAGGTAAGAAAAGAAAGATGAGTTTTGAATGAGGGAATCAACATTTGTTTTATTTTTGTGAGTATTTCCAATAGAGTAGAAATGTTAGAGAATTAGAATTTAACCTTTAGTTATTCTCTGAGCATTATACTTATTATGTGGTTGAATGTGTCTTAAAGTATCTGAGCAAAAATTTATACATAAAGATTAAAAACATCAACCATTTTTTCATATATTGGAATTTTTAAGACAGTGCCTAGAAAACTGCAAAACTGACCATTGCTTCTTATAAGGACATGGTTTCATAAAGGAATGTTTTTCACAGAACTTTTTCATGCTTGTCAACCCTAATGTATGTTTTCTAATTAATTAAGGACTAATTGAAGAAATTTACTGTAAAATGTGATGCAGAGGCTATTAGCACAGCTGAAAAGAATCTCTTATTCAGAACTCACTGAAATCTAAAAACAAAATAGAAATAATATTCTCTTCTCTCATGCATGCACATTTTAAAAGTGTAAATTACTAGTGGCTAATTTTTGAGACATTAAGGGAAGAGGAGCCTTACCTGTTTCATTAATGTATTTACTCCACAGTTTACTTTTTATAATATGAAAGAGGAAGGAAGCATTATATACATGTTTTCATTCCACAGATTTTTTAGTTTCTTCAGAAGACCCTGGTGATCTTGCTTAAATGAAAAATGTCAAGTTTATTCCTGAATGACTAAAGTCTCTATATTGACTTGCATGCTTGTGCATGCGTGTAAGCATCTGCTTTGATAAGGAAAGATGTCCATGTCAGTCTGACATATGCTGACAATGTAGGTATATGATGAAAGGAAAGAGCACTTACTACCTACAAGAAAACCACAAGAATACCTCCTCTTAATGCAACATCCAGAGTTCAGAAATGAACTATGAAGAGGCTTCTGTTTTAGGGCTCCCTCAATGGGCCTCAGAAGCCTGTCTTAAGCAACTTGCTTTTGTAAAGAGTTGAGAGAAAAAGGTATACAGGGTAAATTCGTGTTTTGCTTACTGACTTAACCATTATACCATATACCTATGGAAATACTCCTTTTGGCTATGATGAGAATGAAAACTTCACATGCTCCCAGATAATACAGTAAGTAGAAAATTGTAGAAATCCCTTTTTTAAGTCAGTGTTTACTTGGAATTCTAAAGTTTGATTAATCAATTTGTTAGATACCCTTAATTACATGTGGGCCATAAAATTGTGTATGGGTGTGCCTTAAAAGCTTCCTGTAGATTAGGCACACTAGCTCTTGTACATCTTAGAGAAAAGGTTTTAGATTAAATGTATTGGAACATAAGCAGATATGTAGTAAAAGTTACTGGGGAGAAACCTCAACTTCTCTCAGCTAAGTCACTGTAATTCTGATAGCCTGTGTGTATCACAGGAATAATATGGAAAGTAACCCTAATCCACTAATGGCAAAAGTTATTTTTAAAATGTAGAGGAAAATTTTAGAGCTGATGATTAGTTTAAAATTAATTTCTCATAAACTGGTGATTCATACCATAACAAAGCTCTGCTATAACACTGGAAATACCACTGTATTACAGCTACAAGTTTGGTTTTTTTTGGAAGAAATATCATAATGTTAACAAATACCTCCTTGAAAAGAGTCAGTATTAGTGCTTGCTACTACTTAACTAAGAAATTTGTTGCGCCTATACATCTTCAAAAATGCATTTATCTATAAGATGTAAAACCACATATGATTATGTACAACACATGCACAGGTATATAATTTTGTGGTCTGAATTCTACTTATCTAATACTTGTAAGAAAGTGTCTTAAAAATACATTTGCCGGGTGTTTTTAACCACAGATCTTTTCCTTTTTCCTGTTATGTAAGTTTAATAGCGCATGTATGTGCATACATTCCATTTAGCATTGAGACATCTGGTCACTCTTCTGGTAAACATCAAACAGGAGTAGAAAGATCTGCTACTATAGGAGATGATGCCAAACTTTTGTCTCATTTTCCGTCTACAGAAAATTCTACTAGTACTTTCTGAATTGATTTAGGTTGAGATGGTTTAAGTCCATTTCAGTGACTGTATCTACATTTATAAAATAGATTCAAAAACCAGTAAATGTTATTTCTTAATACATATCTTAACACAGATTGCTTATCTGTTTAGGTAAGTATGTATCTAAAATAACAACCAAAGGCCACTGAGCAGGTGTCTAAGAGTAGGAAAAAGGGCATATTCTGAGTTCATTACCAGTCCCATATGGCAAGAATCTTCCTTTTTATTTAAACAAAAATTTCTTCTAGATTTAAATTAGAGAATACTTAATTAGGCAGCATTTAAAAAAAATATTTATGTGTAAAATAATATGTGTAAGATTTTTAATACTGTATTTTTTAATTTAAATTAAATTTTAATTTAAATTAAATTTTAATTTAATTTAATTTAATTTAAATTATTTTTAAATGATACTGTATTGCTTTTTTTATGATTTCCAATATTGCAGCAGCTTTAAAAAAATAGATAAGAGTTTTCTCTGGATTTTTTTTTTAATTAGGGAAACATTAACAAACAACTTTTCTGTCCTTTAAAGAAAAACTCTTAAAAATGGAAGTTGTTACAAGTGGTTTTTTGTTTTAAACAACCAACAGGACCAAATCAAAGCATTCAGGTATACTCCCTGCCTAGAGTTCTTTAACTGGTAAGAGTATACCTACCTTTTTTGAGGAAACAGTGACATTTAGAATTTGGCCCTGCAAGTGGATAAGTTGGACCACTCTTCTCTTCAAAATGTTTTGCAATACATCTAATCACATGAAATACATACATCTCTGGGAGATGCCACTTCTGACTGATAGGATAAACATCCCTACTGGTCTAACATTTAGTTTAGCTGCATAAAATCTTTCTAATCCTGTGAAGGAAAACAAGCCCATGAGTGGTAGTAGATGAGCAGATATGACACTGGAACCTTTGACTTTGTGGAGAGGGATAAATGAAAACCAAAATTAACATTCAGATATTCAGCATCTGCTTTTTCAGTGATGTCAAATTTCACCTTGTAGAGAGAGCATGTGCTTCAATGTGTTCTCATCAATACTTGTGTATCATGTATAGTACTAAACTCAGCAGTTACACCGGGATGAGAATACATGAGGTAGGCTCATGCCTCACACTCAATAGCGGTCTCCTTGGAAGAAAGAAGGAAACAGACATGGAAATCATCAACTCCTGAGTGCAGCTGGAGGCAATAGCTGTATCTGTACATACAACCAGAAGAATAACTCAAAGTAAGTTATCTATGTTTTGGATAAAATCAATCAGTTTTTAAATTGTGTTTGCATCACATCCTCATGGAGAAAAAAACCCAAAAGCACTCTCTCAAATTGTTTTCATTGTGTAATGAACAAAAAGTATAGGAATGCACTAGCGAGTGGAATTCTGAGCTGGTAAATTCATGCAGTGGTGTGAAATGCTGTATAGACCTTACCAGTAAGGAGCTCAGGAAAGCACTTTTCACGGACAGTAGTGAAGGGCATTTGAGAGCCTACACTCAAAAGCCATCTCCCTGGTAATCAGGGCTATTTGAGAAGCTTCAGATATCCTTAGAGGTCTTCAAGGAAAGTCTGGAAGAAGGATCAGAAGACTAGCTGCCTCAAATACCTCTGCTAAGAAACCTCATTAGAGGCTTCTCCCTTTCTTCATGTGAAAGCTGTATCTAACCTGAGGTTTTGTATATCAAGCTTTGTGCTATCAACTTTAAAGAACATTCAGTCACTAATTTTAACTCACAGATTTGACTTCCAGGTTTGACCTCAGACTTGTTTCATCATGATGGCCTTGTCTGGCAATTTCTGTATGGTTTCTAATCCTGGTTAATTATTTCCAGATCCATCCTACCCTTGACTCGTGAACTTAACTTCCTGAGTTGGATTCAGGTCTGCTTTTTCAAGAGGGACTTGTTTGGCTCCCTGTACTCTTGTTGAACCTGGTTACCATCACCAGAGGGGCTCTGCTTGCCTTGTCTGTGACACCACTGTCTGTGTGACCACTAGTGCTGCCCTTGCATCCTTCTTCCACTTCTTGCATCCTGATAGATCCAATTGAAGTCTTCCACGACTTAAGGAGAACAGCAGGGTGCTTAGAGAAGATAGTGCCTGGTTGATCTTAGGGGCTCAGGGAAATTACCAGAGGCAATAAATACAAGCTGTTGGAATGAATGTAACTAAAATTTCATTATAAGAGTTGTTAAATCATGAAACAGGTTGCTCAAAGCATTTTCAGACTTTCCATCCTTGGAAGTTTTCAAAATTCAGCTAGACAACACCTTTAACAATTTCATCTAATTTTCCAGTTAGCCCTGTTTTGACTAGTTGGGACAACAAAACTTCCAGGGAATTAACTAGATGACTTATAATTTATTTTTGTAGGATTATATAGCAGTACTTTCTTGGCGAGAGTGCAAGAAAGCTTGGATATGTACTGACAGTGTTTGCAATGGTAGCCCAGAATACAGTTTCTGAGAGATAATAATGACTCTTTTGTTCAAAAAGTAGAATGAGGTATAGACATGGAAAAAAAATCTACAGGAAAACATGTATATTGTTCTTAGTATCTTGCTGCATGCTCTGGAAAAATTGTGGTTGCATTTATGATCTAATTGTTCTTTGTCCCTCTTGGGAATCATGCCTTTAGTGACTTTGTTTTTGTTCCAGTACAGAGACCATTGCTGTGACAAGCTTTCATACAGATCATGTGGGTGCAAAGTTGCCAGTCACAATTTAGCTTATTATACTAAAGCAGATGGAGTGTGCTGCAAACCCATTAACACTTAGTGGTGACTTGCTACACTCTCTTGTCTGTCAATAGGGACGAAGTTTTCTGAAGAAATAGGAAATAAATTTTATTCCCTTTTTTACTTTGAATAGTTATAAAATCTTGCTCTAAGAAAGCAGAAGAGACATCAGAGATGGAATTTTTATAAAGTAATTGCAAGTGTGTCAACAAAGGCAAATTAAACAAACAAGAAGCACGCCCAAATGAGATAAATATTTAAACAGCACTCACATTGAAAAGAAACAAACCAGGGTGGAAAACCTGAATATTTTGTCTTTGCAAATTAGCTTAATTTAGACAGTGATTTTCATAACTTACTACTTTTCCAGGTTTTTTAAAGGTTGCTGACAGCAACTGGTGAAATATACCATTATTATGCAAACATTGATCCACGTTTCCACATTAATAACAAAATTTATAAAATTATGCGCGTTCTTTTTTATGTGATGGGTAATGACAATCAGTGGTATTATGTCTTCAGTAATGGTTTTTCTCTAATTAATTTTCTTAGCATATTTCTGGCTGATAGCAAAGCTCCTAGCAACACTGAGTTTATGTCACTGGACTGATATCACTGCATATCCCACTTGACTTGCTTTGCAGTTCGATTTAATACTACTTTGTCATTGATCATCTAATTACATAAAATATTTTCATATTTTCTATGCCTAGTAAATCAAGCATTCTTTGAAAATTATTTTTTCTCTTAATAATACCATAGTCTAAACAAAGGTGAATTCCCTCCGGCCATTAATTTAATATTAATCAAATGGCAATTACTTTTCATTTTAACTCTAATTTGCAATCACTTAATTAAATGTAAAACAAATTTGCAGGCTTGGTGATTATATAAGAAGGGAACTGCGCTAAATAGCTTCTTTCTCCTGTTTGTTTTGAACAAATTTTTTAGAACAAAAGGTATTTAAAATTCTGGTAAATACCAGAGATTGTTACTGCTTATCACGATCTTTCAATTGAGTATTTTTCACTAAATATTTTTCCTGATATTTTAATTTTAGAAATAATAAAAATGTAGTCTGAAATTCTGGGGTTTTTAAAACCCTATTCCTTGGGTAAATAGTGATTGAAACAATTGTTTAGGTACAAGATATATCAACCTGATCCTTGGCTTTGCAGTGCTCTCCTCCGCTGCCTTAAGCATCTTCATTATTGTATCTCCATTTCCTTTTAATGTCCTTAAAGTGTCAGTATAAATGTTAAACCCTCCCATTGCTGGGGTGACCTTCCCTACACTTTTCTGTGGGGTTTCTACTTGGTCCTAGAAGGAAATTCCAAACTGGTCATACTGGAAGACAATAAGTGTATTAATTGACTTTTATAAAGTGTTTGTGGTACATGTTGGGAAAATAGACTGTAGAATACATGCATAAGCATTGAAACAACACTATTTACAGATAGACAGAATTAAAATTTAATTTTTATGCATTTTATTCTAGGATATATTTAACTGTTCCTTAAATTCTGTGCTTCACTTTGCCAAGACAAGTACAAAATGGGGAGTTCTTTTGGCAGAAATGGAGGATTGTACTTTTGACTGACGTACTCTGCACCTTGTTTTATCTTCACTGGTTTTCTAATCTACATTCCATTTGAAAATAGCTACATAAGTATGTGTGACATGCATTTTATGCCTATTCTCTGTTTTCATTGCTATCCTTTATCTGATTTTACCCAGGACCCAAGGTGGTATCCTTATAATGTCCCTATAATGATCAGTAATCACTAGTCATGAAAGGGCATTATTCTTTTAGAACTGACATACCACTCACTTATGTGAGATTAATCTACCAAGTAGTTTCTCAGAGATTAGGTAATCATGTACTTAAGATGTTTACAGATATAAACTTTTGAATGTTATTTTTTTATTAGAATCTGTGATACTTGAGGCAGCAAAAAGAGCTGTCATGCATTACTGCTTAAAATGGACAATGAAGAATACAAGCAAACCAGCTGGACTGGGGGCAGTGAACCCGTTCTCCATGGTGCATATTCTTGACTCAGATGTGAACCATTGACCCACATTTAAATGCTAATTCGTGAAAGAGACCTAAATATTAAGGTGTTAAGTTCCCTGGAGAAGATTTCTTTGAAATCCTTCAGGTTCAGCTTTCAGACTTGACCTCTGGTCACAAAGCCAGCATACATACAAAGCAGTTCTGCCTGGGAGTTTTCTGGGATATAAGAATATGGAAGTAGACTACTGAATATAGTCCACATGGTTTTATTATTAGTAAATGGCAGCACTTGCTGAAAGTTAACAGTGACTTTTTTTCCAGAATTTTTAGGCTGTCATTACACTAAAAACAATGAATAAATGGGAAAAGAAAAACCCCACTACTGTCTTTGTACGATATCTTAAGACAACTGTGTTGCTATCTTATATGCCATTTTGTGATGTCCAAACTAGACGTCTATCATTTTAAGTTTCTGCTTTGCATTATGACTGAGGGAGCTGAGGTTGTTCAGCCTGGAGAAAAGGAGACTCAGAGGTGACTTTATCACTCTCTACAACTCCCTGAAAGGTGGTTGTGGTCAGGCGGGTGTTGGTCTCTTTCACCAGGCAGCAACTGACAGAACCAGAGCATACAGTCAAGTTGTGCCAAGGGAAAGATAGGTTGACTATTAGGAAAACTTTTTTTACAGAAAAGGTGATCAAATTCTGGAATGGTCTGCCCTGGGAGGTGGTGGAGTCCCCATTCATGGATGTATTTTAAAAAAGACTGGATGTGGCACTCAGTGCCATGGTTCAGTTGAACCATGGCTTGGGCTGAACTTGATGATCTTTAAGGTCTCTTCTAACTTAGTCAGTCTGTGAATTATGTGAATTATCAAAATGTTAAGCCAGTCCTTCTCCTTCCTGAAAGCAATAAGACAATTGAGGAGTATATTATACTATAGGCAATGACAATAGGCATTGTACAGATTTCACTCATTTCATTCAGTATTCATTTCTGATTACATATGACTTTCTTTGACAGACTGCAGATACCATTTTTTTATCTCTGTCTCTCTAATCTTAAGTATGTCCACAACTTCCTCTAATAAAGCTTAGTATTTATGGACTTCAGCAAATGGATATAAAAGAAAGTCCATTTTCTGACTTTTATTATTTATGGAAAAGAGCTGGAGACGTACAAAATACTCTGCTACTTCAATGACCTTACAGATGAAGACAAAGAGAAGAAAGACAAGAACTAGAATAGAAGGAGTTGTACAGAGTGCCACAGGGAAAATTACCCTGAAAAAGTACAGGAAAGACCGTGCTCAGTGAGGAAATAATCTCTTCCTTTTTTGAGTCTAATTAACATCACCCCCTGAATACTGCAGAAGTTACAGTATTAACATGGCTTTATTGTCCTAGACTGGGCAAGCAGAGAGTTTAATGTTTCTATTGAATTGATTGCATACCTGGAGATTTATATTCTTCTGGAATTATTGGTTGTCCCCAGATGCCGTTTACCTTAAAACTAGTTATAGCAGCCTAGTTCTTTTGGACCCAAATAATAGAATGTAGAATAATTCATGTTGAAAGGGACCTTTAAAGGTCACCTCTTCCAATCCCCCTGCCATGACGTGGGACAGCTTCATCTAGATCCAGTTGCTCGGGGACCTGTCCAACTGACCTTGAATGATTGCAGTGGTGGCACCTCCTTGGGAAACCTGTGGAAACCTGTTCCAGTGTTTTACCACTCTTTCATAAAAAAATATGGAGTCTAAATCTATCCTCTTTTTTATAAGCAATTACCTGTTTTCCTGTCACTACAGGACCTATTAAAAGATCTGCCTCTATCTTGCATGTAAGTTCCCTTTAAGAACTCAAAACGTTCAGTGATGTCTTCCTGGAACCTTTTCTTCTCTGGGCTGAACAACCCCAACTCTCTCGGCCTTTTCACACTGAAGAGGTGTTCTAGCCCTATGGCAATTTTTTTGGCTCTCCTCTGGACCTATCCCAAAGGATCTATGTCTTTCCTGTACTAATGATTCCAGAGTTGGATGCAGTATTCCAGGTAGGGTCTCAGTATTCCAGATGGTGTAGAGGGATAGAATCACTTCCCCCAACCTGCTGGCCACTTTGCTTTGGATGCAGCCCAAGAAAAATTTGGCCTTCTGCCTGCAAGCACATATTTCTTGGTCGTGTCCAACTTTTCATCCACCAGCACCACCAAGTTCTTCTCAGCAGGGCTGCTTTTGATCTGCTCATCCCCCAGCCTGGATTGATACTGGGGGGTGCCCTGATCCAGATGCAGCACATCGAACCTGGCCTTGTAGAACTTAATGAGTTTTACATGGGCCCACTTCTCAAACTTTTCCAAGTCCCTCTAGATGACACCCTGTCCGTCTGGCATGTCAGCAGCTCTGCTATGCATGAGATCATCTTCAAACTTGTTGAGGGTGCACTCAATCCCACTGTCTATGTCATTGATGAAACATTAAACAGTATTGGTCCTAATATGGACCCCTAAGGAACACAACTCATCATTGATCTCCATCTGGACATTGAGCAGTGGTTAAATTTATTGTGGGAATGGTCAAATGCATTGCAGAAATTACTACATCAATGCCTTCAATGAATAAGGTTATAGGGAACATGGAATTACCTCTCTGTTATAGAATTTTCCCTTCTATATTTCATCATAGGATGAACTTGACAGTACTAAAGTTTAGACTGGAAATCTCTTATAAGAAATGTCACATCTCAGCTTTGAAATATTGACAGTAAATGGACATGTGTTTGTCTCACAAATGTAAAAATTGTGATTGCTGTTGTTGTTTCATTACTTTACTTTGCTATATGAATGTTTTGTTTGTGTAGCTAGTTAGATCACCAAATGTCAGTCGTGGTTGAATGGCTACTTGTTTTTGGATATAAACTCATAGATGTTTCACATTCACATTTTGTTAAAATAAAAATCTAATAGTAGGCTTCTAAAATGCTTTATCTATAATCTATTCACAGCTCTCACTAAAACAAAAGCTATCAATATTTAAATACATTGTCAGGAAACAAAAAGCCAACCAAACAAAACCAGTTAACCCCAAATAGCTGTAACTGATAAGATAGGTTTTCAAGATTTTACTGGACGCATTCAAATGTCTGCTGATGTAATCAACAAGTTAAATTCTACTACTATAGAATTGAACAGTACCTGGAAAATAAATTTTTCCTGAGAAGTAGAGAGACACAAAATGATGTCTCTCAAAATCAGACAAGACCTGGACTCATAACATTCTGTGACAGGAATCAAGGGACAATAACTTGTAATGAATATATTTATTAACCCTGAAAAACCTGTGCACACTTCTTACTAGTGAAATATTCCATAGTGATCCTTCTGGTTGCAGTGCTTGCAGTTCTACTACTTGAACAGAGACAAATGTTCTTCATCTATCCTTCTAGGATATGCTTTGAATTTTTGTAATAACAAAATTGGATTCACATAGTCCCTTGTATTGATATGTCTTCATGACACCCTGGCAAAATTGGATTAATAAGTGTTTAATAAAATTAAGCAGAGGCATGATTATCTCAGTATAGCAGAAAGCATAAGAAAAAATTCTATTTTTCTTCTCATTCCTTAATGTGTTCTGAAAATCTTCAGCATATTCATATATCTGTAGTGAAATTTTTCTTTAATTTATCTGTGAGGACATGTATGTTAATGATTTAAGCATGTTGATGCATTAAATTTAATCCCGAGTGTATGATCAGATAAAGACCATAAATATTTATTACTTTAATTTTTTGTCTATGAAAAGCTGCATATCAACAAACAAAGTGAGAATTTTAAAAATGAGCAATCCATGAAAAGCATAAGATATCTTTTTAAGATAAGGAGCAAGAGAATATGTTTTAATCTTGATTAAAACTCATTCATTTCTGTTAAATGATTGCACAAAATACTACATTACATTTCATCCTGTTATGAGTAATTTATTATGAACAGTATTTACAGACTTGCTCCATAAAGCAATTTACAATTTACCTTCATATCTGTCAGTATTGTATCCACTATAGCTCAATCCACAAAAATACTGATTTAACAGATAAATTCGGTGCCAAACTAGGAAAATATCTGGTAATGCACTTTAAACAATTATTTCATTGTCCTAAGGCCTCTGAGATTGTGTATAAATGTTCTTTTCCTTACTTTCTTTTTACCATTATTTTTCAGACTTGATAGCAACCCTCAGTAATGCTTTCTGCATCAATGTCTCACATTCATGCTTCCATTCCTGCTCAGCTGGAAGGTCTACCTCTGCATAGTAAATTCTCTCTAAAAAGCACGCACTGTTTCCCACACTCCTGCTGTTCACTTGGCATGTCACAGATTGCCAATCAGTGTTGTTATTCTTTTTTTTCTTCCCCTCAGTACCTCTACAGTCTGAGTCATCTCTGGCTCTTTGAGGGATATTCTCTATTTTAGATGCCCATAATATGCTTCTAGCTTTGATTTTTTTTGTGCACTACATATTAGCAGACAAGATTGGTTCAACTTTATCTTCTGCATGCATGATTATAATTTTTTTCCCTTCATCAAAATAAAGAACATTTCCAGGAGAGCATTGGACAATTCCTTAAGATGCTGGGCATTGTGAAAATAGTGAACAGTCCTCATCAGTTCTTCCTCACCTTGGAAGTACAGATGCTGCCTGACAACACATTCTGAATGATGAAATGCTAAACAGAAGAAAATGTTATGCCTTATATGCAATTTTAAACAGCAAGAACACTCCAAATGAAACAAGATTCCAGCCAAAAAGTTTATTCACAGTTCTGATACAGCTTCCATCAAATACCTAACAATTCATTTTTAAATTGTGATGTATCCATAATGTCAGACCACTCTTAAATCATTCAAGGACATCCTTTCAAGTGCATGAGTCTCAGCAGACTCTTCCTTTTATATGGTTTTGATGTAAAGGAGTATTGTAACATTTTTCTATTTGTCTCATTCAAGCAGTGCTTTCCCACATCATGCACAAAGGAGCAGTGAGAAAATAGCTGTAGCCATCTGTGATTGAGGAAGGCTGATACCAGCACTCTTGAGGCTGCTGTTCTTCAAAGGATTTGAAAGTTTGTTTTGATAAAAGATAAAGTGATCAGAGGCACAAAAAAAAAAGAAAAAAAAAGGGTAACTTCTGATAAGCTTCACTTGTTCAACTTGGTCTGGGCGCAGAGAGACTGTCAAAGTTGCCAGCATGGCTAAGCTGGATAAGAAAATGAGTGATAAAAAGGAAATAAGAGCCACAACAGAAGTCAGATGAGAAATATGTGAGTGCTTGTCAATGCTGGGAACATAGGAGAACTGAGTCTCCTTCAGTATGTCTGAATGTTTTGTACAAGTATTTCACAGGCATGAACTGCATAAAATGCAGTACTTGCAGTCTTCCCAAACTGGTAATGCTTGCCTGTAATAAAGGAGAATTATCCTACAGAGAGGTTATCCAATGGATTCACCTGCATTTATTCTCTCCAAGGTAATGTATACTTTTCTCTGGAGGGCCTGCAAAGATGGGAAATCTGATTTTCATTCTGCAAATAATAGGATCACAATCAAATTCCTTCTGAAAGAGACCTCCAAAACTCATCGGGTCTGACCTCTTGCTTAAGGCAGGTTTAATTCCATGGTTGAATCAGTGCCTTATGGCACACATTCCAGATCCCCTTATCATCTTGGAAGATATTCACTGGACTTTCTTCAGATTGTTAGCACCTGCCTTGTTCAAGGTGGCCCAAAATGGTATCTCATTCTTCAGCTGTTTTGCAAGTGCTGTATGAATGAAAAAAATTCACCCTTTTTGATGAAACACAGGATGCTGTCTAGGTGCTGAAGATACCCTTTCTGGGAGTCTTGGAATGCCCCTTTGGCCAGCTTTCACTCATTTATGTTGCTCCTCACTACAAAAATTAGGTAATTAGCCACTGAAACTTCTCATTAGAGCTGGCATATGTAAGAAATCACTAATGAAACAGGTTTGAATTCAAACACCTACAATGTAAATATAGAGAAATGCAAGTTACAATGACAAAGATCTTGCCTGAATGACAGCCTGCCACTTTTTGACTGATCCTTTTCAAATGAGGCAATTGCTGTAGTGATGACTGATTTTATCCTGTTTTCTGTCTGCACCAGGGACTACCTCCATGGGACTATCATTTTCTCTCATTTCCCACTTGCTGCAGTATAAAAACCTCTAAAAATCTTTATTTTCTTAAGATAATATTTCATTTACCTCATAATATGACTGCTATCATTTATACTGTAAGCAAAATATGGATAAAAAACTAAGAGGTGCAATATTTAATATTCTCTTTGCAAAATATTTTTTTATGTTTTGTTTTGTAGTCTCTTAGCCGCTGGAAACACTCCTGTAGTTTCCTTTTAAAATGGGCAATGATCATACCTTTTTAGTAAAGTCCTCAGAAATATATAATTTTATTGTTACAATTTAAAGAACCACTCAGAAAAAGCATCCAGGAAAGACTTCTGGGAAAGTCCATTAAAACTCCCCAAGATTTATAACTGGGAGCTGATCACATTTGATACAAAGTTTCATTTATCACTTCAGTGTGCACTTCTCTGTGTCTCTCACTAATGGATTAATCTTCACTTTTTTATTTTGTCAATATTTCTTTGAGATTTTTCCTTGGCAGTTTTCCATTTATAACAATTTTTCTTGTGGTACCTGCTTAAATTTCTGTACATTTTTCTCCCCTGAAGACTAATCAATTTAAAAAGACAGCCAAAGAGAGGAGAGAATAATTCCATCCTCTAAAAATTTTTAAATTTAATTTTTTTAATGGTATCTGGATTTATCCATGGTAGTTTTAAGTGGGTTTTTAATCAGTCAGCATTGATTTATACAGTTGAGGTAGTCAATATTGCCTTGTTAAGTCCTCATGCAACATTAAGAAAAATAGATCCTAAATACTTTCTGACACACATTCAGCTCAGCCTATATGCTATAATGCTGCAGTTTTGAAAAGAGGCATAACATAATGGAGTTTAATATATTTCTTTTGTCTGTGGCTTTAATCACTGTTTTCACAGTATGAAAAATGTAAACAAAGCAATTGACTGAAAGTGTTCTGAAAAACTACCTATAAATGAAAATATAGTGGATTTTCAAGGGTTGTTCCTTTGTAGTTCAATTGATATTGTGCAATTTTATGTTTGAGATTTGTAATTCAAAGTTAGAGGTAAAATTCTGTGGTACTGGAGCGAACGAGAACAGAATGTTAAATATAGGCATTTTCAGCATTAATGTCTTGTAGCTCCATTTTCTGTTCCATTAACTTTCATACTTTTGCATGTTGGTTCACACATAGATTTCTATACTAACTGACAAGCAGAATTTTAAGCCTTGTATAATGTTTCTATAAAAATACGTGGTGCTGAACTCAACTTCCCCTTTCTGTCATCTCCGAACTGAGAACGAAGACAATAAGGTACTCTAACCTGGCATTATCATGTGTGACTGCTCAGGTGTCTCCTTGTTTAGACTGGCCATTCTGAAGTACACACTTTATAGCCATCATGCCTTGAGATACATTGGAAGTATGTGTGTAAAATGCATAAAGGACAGCACCAAAATTGTTCTAAGAGAATACAGAAATAACTTTTGAATACAATTTACTGCATGGGTGCTTGGAATCATGCATCTGAAGTACTCCTGGAAATTTAGTAAAAAGCACTGTCTGCTACAGGTAGAAGCGCTTGATGAGCACCCCCTAGAATATTTCTATGTATTGAATTTTTTGTGAACGATCTCCATATTAATTAAAGCCATAAGGCTAAATTTACTAAGCAGCATATGCACCTAACTGTAATTTAGGAAGTCTGAGGCAAACATTGAGTGGTAATAAAAACTCCCAAAAGAAGCCTCAGTCATATCTTCTGTGTCAGTTGTCACTTCTGTGTCACTCTGGTTTGTCCCCTCCTCTTTGCTGACCATTCAAAGGATCCAGGAATTATCTTCACATAAGAATCTATTAATCAGACACTTAAAACGCATTGAAGATGTTGGGGTGCATGTTGTGTTCTATTTGGAAGTTCTACAGTTGAGTTTTACAAGTTTTATGTTTTATTCTCATTAAGTTATATTGCTCAAAGATGGCGACTAGAGCAAGGGGATTTCCAGGGCTCCCTCCCCCTCCCACGGCTTCGGTTATGTGTCAATCATTTGGGTTCTCCTCATTCTATGTCAATTCTGTTGTCCGTCAATGTTGTCCCTCCTCTGTTGTCCGGGCGACCCCCCTGTCCATCACCCCCATCCCACTCCCCTACTCTAGAAAGTTCCCCGGGGTTTGGGTGGTGATTGGGCCAGGGGGGAAAACCACACCTATTGTTTCTATTAATTGGATGTCTCATGTCACCTCATTTGATGTATCTTATGTTGATTGGTTATGCTTGTCTTACCCTCCCCCTGGGGTCGGCTTTATAAGGCCTGACCAGGGGGAGGACCTTTGTCAGTTTTCCGTGACCCCTCACCCTCCTGTACCTACCCTGCTCCTAATAAACCCTTCTCCCACCGCGGAAAACTGACTGGCTCCCCCCCCTCCCTCTCCTCGGCAGCTTGCCATCCCTCGGCTAGGACAGACTGTGGCCGCTCTGACCCTCCTTTGGAGTCTCAGCTCTGTGGAGCAGCCAGGCCACTTTCGCACGAGCGACCGCAGAAGAAATACCCACTCTGAAAATTTTAGATGTAAGATACTTATTAGATATTGCAGCTCATACATAAATGGTCTAACCAACACTATGATAGATCTGTGATGGGTTTCTCCTAGTCTCTTCTGATGTAATTCTGTCATTTCATATGGATTTTTTCACTAAAAAGAGAAGAGGAACAAGTGAGCAATTATTTAGTCATGATAACCCTCAGCTTAGAGATGCCACAATGAGATACTCAGCATTTTACATATGGCCTTTTCAGTCTGAAATATGCTGCAAGATCACATTTCTGCCATTGATTCCCTCAATTGCCTATCTTTGAGAGCTGGGCATCTTTATAACCTTCAAGCATCAGTAGTCTTTTGGGCTTGTTTCTTTGCACTTTTTGATCTGCAATGACATTCATATTTCTACCACAAAGAACTGTGATTACATAGAAGTTCTAGCTCTTTTTTTTTTTTTTTGTTATTTCTTATTCCCTCTTAAGTGAAATGCAAGGGTAGTTCATCAAAAGAACTTAACTCGTAATCTCAATAGATGCATTTATGTTTCACTGTCATGATGCTTCAAAGTGTATTCATATTTTGAATATATTCATTCTTCACTCTGTTGAAAACCTACAGTCTATGTGATTTCTTATATCAATTAGAATTTTTTTCCACATTTGAAACACAGAGGACTGGGTACTTAATAATGTTATTGTACTACAGTAGTACATAAAATATTGTATGAGTAAATTTTTCTTAGTTTTCAGTGACATATTCATGCATTTCTTTATTTTTTGGAATTGTTACTCATATGTCATTTTGGGTGAATTGCTGCTTCAATTTTTAGCTGGTTCTTTTTCACTAATTGGAAGGATTAAAATCTAATATTTATTAATTGAACTATAAAACAGTACTGTTTTGTTTTTTATTTTCCCAAAATTTAACATGGGTCTATATAGTTGCTGATGGTCCCTAATTCTAGATCAGCAGAAGAAGTATGATTTTAGCAAGCTTGATTTGTTCAGGTTATTGTTTATTCTCAAATGTATTCTCAGCACACATAGTTCAAAGACATCATTGTTTAAGTCTATATATTACTTTGATTTGATATCGTAATGGTAGCATTGGTAGAATTTTTTGCACAAGTCACTTTATCATAAATAATATACTAGTTGTGTGGGTCTCTATTTCAGTTGATATGACACTTTTTTTTTGCATCTTTTTGCATCTTCAGATATCAAATTCCACACCTAAACTTATAGTTGAAGTAAAAAAAACTGAACTTTTCTAGAAAAAATATTCACTTTTTTCACTATATTTTGAGATGGAAGCTGGGTCCTAGTTGACTGGTCTATAATCAGGTTGTTATGAATATGAATTTTGTCATGTGAGAAATATACTAATACATGCAACTAACACACACTAATACATGCAACTATGAGGCACAGTTTGCCATGGAAAAAAAACCCCATAAACTAACTGACAAAGAACTTCCCTTGACAGTATGAAGTGCATTTACTTGGTTATTTATGTTATCCAAATTATTTTGCTTTTGGCATACTCCTAACAGGCACTTACACCAGCAGAAGCTGCTGCAGTGGTCCTGCAAAAAGAGAAAGTAATATGAAATAAATATGCGTAGAAAGCAAATAGGAAAGACCCTGATAAATTGAAGATACCTGCAACTTTTTTACAGTTACAGAATGTAGAAAAGGAAGACAAAGAAAAATATAGAAGACAAAGGACAGTTGAGAACATGAGAAGCCTTAAAAATTTGAGATATTAAGAAAATATATGTGAGGAAACAGGATGCAAAAGAACAGGATGCACTCAGGAGCTGCAAGAGGCAAAGGGTGATGAGGTAAATGGTCTTAAAGCACCACAGGAGGAAAGTAAAATACAGTACCCATGTCTGGGGACATCACGAGCAGCGTTATCCATGAGTAATGGAAATCAAGAATATTTTCTCAGTGAAAATGAAAAGGCAAAATCAATAAGGATAGGTGAGGATAAACACTGCATACATTTCTGGAAAACAGTTATAATTTTTTTTCCTTGACTGCTTATGTTTGAAATTAGGCATTTGTTGGTTAGGATCAGTATCTGCTTTTGAGCATCAAACAAAAAGAAAATTCACATAGTTTTCTTTTCTCCTGTTAATGAAAATAGTAAATATATGGAGAGGAACTGAAATTTTATTTACTCTGCAAAGAATTTTACTGTGTAAAGATCCTACTATAAAATTAGTGTTAAAAAGCTTTTAATTCTAGAACAATTAAGAATTAAAAATAATTTCAAAATATAATTTAACCTATTAAGACGGAAAGAGAATAAAAGAAATAAAAGTGTTACTGAACATTTTTACAGAAATAAATTGTTACTGATATTTTTCCTGGGATATTTGGCTTTTTTCTTATTCCTGACACAGCAGTTTTAAAGAAAAGCAAAATGGATCTATGAACAGAAACACTATCATTGTTAGTAATGCCAAGTTTTCTAAAGGAGGAGGAATTTGATCTTTAAGTATAACTTGTATTCTTTGTATGCTTTCATAAGCAAAAAAAGATGATGATATACATTTATTTTTATCCTAGTGTAACAAGATAGTTGATACCTACAATAGTAGAAGCGAATACTGAGGGAGGGGAAAAAGAACAGCCTTGCAACAAATTTTCTACCACTGATTTTTATGAAATATCTTCAGATATAACAGAAACAAGAAAATTAGCATATGCTTTCTTAAGAAATTAGCTGCATGTTGTATATGCAGATATGTTCTAAAGGTCATAAATTTTGCAGTCTCGTTTGATGTACAGGATTTCAAAGGGTGCAAGTAGAAATCTTTTTTCTCTTGAAGCTGTGTTCAATGTGTTGATCAGCAAAATAAATTATATACATAAATTTTGAAAAAATACTTTCTGATCAGGGCAGCGTATTGTAAACTCAGGATCAAGAGAATCATTAGTTATATGTAAACTGACAAAGCTCATGACCTATTGTTATTATTTGCTATTTCAACTCCAGGTGTGGTGTCACCAGTTCTGGGGAAGGATCACCTTCTGCACCCTGTCAGCAATACTCCTCCTAATGCAGCCCAGTATAACATTTGCCTTCTGTAAGGACTTAGAGAGCACAATTGTTGACAACAGACTGGACACGAGCCAGGAGTGTGCCCTAATAGCCAAGAAGGCCAACAGCATCCTGGTCTGTATCAGGAATAGTGTGGTCAGGAGCAGGGAGGTCATTTTTCCCCTGTACTTGGTACTGGTGAGGCTGCACCTTGAGTGCTGTGTCTGGTTCTGGGCCCCTCAGTTTGGGAAGGATGTTGAGACACTCGAGTGCATCCAGAGGAGGCAACGAGGCTGGTGAGGGGCTTGAACACAAACTCTGTGAGGAACGACTGAGGGAGCTGGGGGTGTTTAGCCTGGAGAAAAGGAGACTCAGATGCGACCTTATCACTCTCTACAACTCCCTGAAAGGTGGTTGTGATCAGATGGGGGTCAGTCTCTTTCTCCGGGCAGAAATGGACAGAATGAGAGGACACAGTCCCAAGCTGCATCAGGAGAAATATAGGTTAGACATTAGGAGGAAGTTTTTCACAGAAAGAGTGACAAAGTATTGGAATGGTCTGCCTGGGGAGGTGGTGGAGTCACCATCCCTGGATATGTTCAAAAAAAGACTGGATATGGCACTCAGTGACATGGTTTAGTTAAGGTACTTAGGGCATGTGTTGGACTTGATGATCTTGAAGGTCTCTTCCAACCTAGTGATTCTGTGATTCTGCGATTCTGTGATTGCCTGTCTCAAACAGAGTTACCACAGAAGGGCTTTGCCATGAGGTAAGCGCAGAATGGAGGGGCAAGGTGGTGCTAACTCCAGGTCTGGGGAGGTCATCTGGTTAGCACATCCTCGGTAATGTATCCACACAAAATTCACACAATGGCAAATTGTGTCAAGAAGCAGCTGGTTGTACACATATTGATATAGTAAAATCTGGTAATTTTTAGTTGACAGAACACTGTATGGTCCTTTAAAAGGAGAAACAGAAATGCTTAAAATAGTATTTTTGTGATTTTTTTTTCTGAAACAATACCACACTTAGGTGTGGGCAATTGTTATGTAATAAAAATAGTAATAAAATCATCATAATTTAATAATATATATTTAACCAAAAGTTTGGTATATTCTCTTTGTCTATAAGCAGTGTAAATAATGTAAAGAATGCCAACTGAATAAAATTTCTATAGAAGAAGATATCACCCATAAAAATGTATGTTCTGTTATTTCCGAATAATAAACTCACTAGTGAGTTTTAATGGATTCTGACAGTTTCTGCAATTAAATTCAAATGTAGATGAGAAAATGCCTCTTTGAAATCTTTAAAGTTGTCCACAAACACCAATGTTGTACAGCTGCAAAGCACTGTAATCACACTAGAGCAATGGCATAATGGCTGTTGCTGTGAGAATCTATCCAGAAAGAGAATGCAAGCTCTTTAAAGATACTGAAGATATATTCAAAATAACCATAATACACTGTATTACTTTAATGACTTCTATATCCACATGGCTTTGGATCCAATATCTTGTGGATATTAAAAATCTGTTCTAACATTCTTTTCTGCAAACACAGTTGAAAATGTGATTGAAAATATACTGTCTATGTAGTCTATGTAAGTTATCCCTATAACCTTTCTCTATATATTTAATCCCCTTGACTGCTCTAGTCACAGGACTGTGACTTGACTCTTTTACTGTATGCTTCACAGATTTTTACTTCACATTGCAATTAACTGGAAAATTTGACTGATCCAATAGGCAATTCTAGGTACTCCAGGGCAAACTACAAGCCCATAAGGTTATTATTTTAAAATATATAATTTATTGGAATGAAAACTGGCTGAACATCCAGACCAAAAAGTGTGATAATCAGTGTCACAAAGGCTAGTTGGAGACAAGTCAGTAACAATGCACCCCATGAGACAATACCACGCTCCATTCTGATTTCATTTCATTTTAATTTTCATTACTGATCAGGATGATGAGACAGAGTGTGGCCTCTGCAGGTTTGCAGTTGACACTAAGTGGGAAGAGTAGCTGGTATGTCAAAGGTTTCTGCTGCCATTCAAAGGGACCTTGACAGGCTGGAGAAATGGGCTGACAGCGATGTCAGGAAGTTCAGCAGAGTCCTACAGCTGGGGAAGAACAATCCCATGCACCAGAATATGCTGAGGGTTAACTGGCTAAAAAACTACTAGGCAGAAACAGCCCTGGGCCTCCTGGTTGGATCCAAGTCGATCATCAGACAGCAATGTGCCCATGCCACAGGTAAGGTGTTAAGATCCAATTAGCAAGAGATGATTTCACACAAATTAAAGTGCAAACTAGACCATATGCCTAAGTCAATAATACAGAAACAATAAGTGGGAGGTAGACAGTGGGGAGAGAGAGAAAGGCACAGAAAAGGATGGGGGAGAGATTGAGAGATCAGGCAGAAGATAGCCACCATCCACAGATCTGTGGTCTGCAGTTGATCCTTTTTCACTCTGGTCTTCTTGGTAATGGGGGTCTCAAGGTAGTTCAAAACTTCGCTATTTATGCATTTTTGCAAACAGAGGAATTAATGCTCATTGGCTATAGAATTCCCTTATTCTATTGGCTAAGTGATTCCCTTGCTTCTAATATTAATTAGTCAAATCCTCAGTCTTTCTCTTCTTTTGACTGTTGGTTGTGAGGAGGTGGCTGCAATCTCCCCCTGCCAGAATTACCTTTTGCCCAGTCCAAGCTGATTTCAGCTCAGCTATGGAGCTGATTTCCCTGTGACCCATAAATTCTGCCATTATCAGCAATACATTTTTGCTCCTCAGCTTTGTTTACCTCCTCCTAGGCCTGAGATAACATTTGGACAATAGAACCATCTTTATCTTATCTCAAGTTCCCATCACTGGTGGCTTAACAGGGGGTGGGAGGGTTTTGGTGGTCACAGGTACCATCTGTCTCATAACTGTGGATGATTTTTGTTTCAAAACATGAAAAATAAAAACTTACATATAAAAACTTAGTTTTTGAAGGTATTTAAATGTTTTTGGTTGGATTTCCATTCTTTATTCCAAATTATTTTCCCTTTTTTTTCAGTTAATTTCCAGACTAGTGAACCAAGGTATTCATGTACCACATAACTGTATGTATGATATTTCTTTACCAAACAGATTAATTTTCACTCTAAAACATATAATTGTGACAAGTGTTATTTCAATGTTATATAATTTTTAAAATTATTTTCTTACACTCTAGTAAAAATACCCATATTATTGTCTTTTGTCCTGAAAGAGGACCCTTAGAGCACATGTAAAATATGTGCTTCAGATGAGGCTAGAAAATGCTCAATACAATTGGGTTAATTGGTTATTGTATTTCAGAGAAAGCTGAGAAAATAGCTTTGCTAGATCAACATGATTGGTTAAGGAACTTATCACAGAATACCTTTACATATATTGAAAAGGGTAAATATTTTCTGGTTTAACTTTATTCTTTACATTTATTAACATATTACAATCATAATTTGAAAGCTTTAAAACCAATGTGGTGTTCTACACAGGTACCCAAATTAATTTACTCATGCTGAAATAGATTCCTTCTGCTATTTCTCAAAGAATGATTTTTGTAACATGGCAGGTTGGGGTTTGGGGGAAGATTGTATAGGATGACCCAGGGAGTTGGTATTTAATCCTTTTCTTAGTGTCAAATCAGATCTCCGAAATTTCCTACAGCTTTTGATGCAGGGCACTGGTGGGACAAGCTGAATATGTGGAATTTATATTTGCACTTGAAATGTTACCAACCGAATAAAACAAAACAGGTAGGTCTACAAGAAATTGCATGACAAACTTATTAGGGCAAAACAAGAAACAGCAATATTGGTTCAGCCCAGGACACATAGAAAATGTGTGATAGAGATAAAAATTTAGAGCCTTTTATTTCATTATATCTTAACTATGTCTTCATGGAAACTCATAGAATTTGTTATGCAACAAGAAAAAACCAATTCACAAAATACCAAAACGTAGCAGAAGAAAATAAGCAAATGGAGAAGAGCTTTCTTTTTGGACTGCTGTGTGTAGGGGAGACAAGGAAGGGAGGAAGAAATGAAGTTAGTTTAGGAAGGAAGAAAATTAGTTTAGGAAAATATAATCAAAATATTTTCATTTTATACTTGTATTGCCTGACATGTCTCATGACATACACCAAAGAAGCTTGGATATTCAGAAAGCATAGACAACTTAGAAAAGTTCAATCAATGAATGCTAAAGGAATGGGAGTGTGAGTTAACATGAGATTTTACTGGAATTAAAATATTAAAATGAAGATTGCAATTAATAAATATTTTCAGAGACAAGTTAGTTAATACCAATTTTATGCTCACCTTACAGCTGATTAAAGATCAAATAGTAATTGGAAAATGACATGTAAAGCTTTGGATCTTTAACTGAAAATTGTTAATTCTATTTTTTTACCTCATGGAGTCAGTTCATAATTGAAAACTTCCAATGGAACCTTTATTTATAATATCTCCACCTGTCTCTGGGAGATTATTAGAAAGATGGAAAAAAAGAGCTTCTACACTGGCATTAGGACAGGTAAGAAACAGATATCAGTCATTAAAAATGTGGAAAAAGTACATAACAAGGCTCTGACCCACATAAGTTTTACTAGACTCACACGTGTTAAATAAAACAGTTTTTGTATATTTTCTTTGGGATGAGATCTCAGAATCTAGGCTGATGAAAATTACAAGACACAAGAGGTTTTCTGTGAAAAATGACACCTCCAAATCCCAAACAGTTAAGATTTATAGATATGTATATTATAACCTTGCTCAAAAAGAGTCTTTATCTTGATCTCCATCCCCAATGACAGGTACAAGACACCTGCCAGATGGTTTACATCTTAATTTGAGCAAAGTGATCTTGCACAACAGCTACTCAGTGTTTGAAGAGTCCTTCTTTTGAGTCTTTATTGTAACAGAAGATTATTCCTAACTTAAAATCCTTAAACAGAAAAATCAAGAAGTTTCAGATAATCAAAATATTATAAACTGGTTTTCTGTTCAGAAATCACCATCAAACACTCTTAAATTCTAAGTTCAGAATTTGCTTTTTTGCATTATTGGTCCATCTGTCATGTACAACAGCCATGGGCAGAGGGGAAAACACCTGCACTGGAGTAGAAAAGCTGCCAATGCAGACTCCCCTTTGGCAAGTGGGATAAAAATTCAGCTCTTGGAGATAGGATTGTCTTGTGCCTGTCATCATCCACATGTTCATTGGGACTATTTTCAACTGCTGAAGTTAACAGCATTCAAATACTGACAGAGGCTTGCAGTTCTTAAAGCATTCCTGGCTTTAGGAATGAGCTTTTTGAGGTTTAAGTAAAACCTAAAAAAAAACACACCAAAAAACCTGATGAGCCATGGATTGCCAGAGTAAAGGAAATGATGCAAGAAAAATTGGAATGTACAAATATGGTTCATAAAATTCTGTAAATGTCAAATTCTGACCTAATGGACCTGTGAAAGCCACAGACTGTAGACCTATGTTATGTTATTGTAATATAATGTTGTTGTAAAATATTCCTGAATTTTTCACCTGACACGAGTTTATTCTGAATCTTTGTCTCTTTTAGATACAAAAATATACTAGTACAGTAAGAATGTTCATTATCCCTTGAGAAACTCATGCAAAATGACCATAGCTTGCAGACAACTCCGAGTGACTATTCGCAATTGTGGAACTGAGGGGTCACAAAAATCAAATCCATTTTCTTCTCTCTCTCCTCTCTAGCCAGCAGTACCTTATTTAAAATAATAATACAAAAAAAGGCTTATGTAAAATGAGACTATGTTCAGGTGACAGTTACTCTGACCTGATTTAAACATTTTTATTAAGTTGACTTGAATTATTTCCCACATGTACCCATTTCTCTCTGCTGCCAGAAACTCAGTAACTATCTCAGTTAAAAATGTCTGCCTAGACATATCTTACATTCCTCTCTGGAAGCTCAGCATCTTGACAGATGGATCACACTTCTATTATTCAAATGCTTATAATAAAATATTTAATTCTTTACACAATTTATGAATAAAATTGCTCTCCTTTTGGCATTGGAAGCTTCATACTTACCTGTAGTCAGCTCTCATCACCACCACAAAATGATGTAAATACCAATAGTAACATTATTAATCTTGATGTCTTTTCCATGCCATCAAGTAACGATATTTCCTGATATTAAGAGCCATCCACAATCCAAAACCTTATTCTCTATAATTCCAGTTTCTCACTTCTCTTATTTAGCATTTGATATATAGGATGCAATACACAATACAGAAGTTTCAGTAGCATTCCCTGTGGCTGGTTACCTTTGCAAGTCCCTGCTTATGACATTAAATGATTTGCAGGGTTTTGGGTATTGCCCCAAGCCTTCCCCTTTTTTTGTTAGAATTAGCAGTGCTGTTAAATGCAATTTGCAGATTCTATGTGTGAAAATATTGTTTCTCTTCCATTTCCTTCTCATTTGAGTTCAGTGTGTCTTTTTTGAAAATGAAGCATTTGATACTAAGGTTTATTCATCTTGAAATGGAGATAATGAGTTAGTTTTCCTCTCACAGCTGAGACTCCTATCTGTTCATATAGCACTCTGGGTATTGATATGTCAGTGTGGATATTGAATATTTCCTGCCTTTTTTAGCTAATGCATGAATTCACTTACATTTTTCACTTGCTCTAAATAAGGACAACATATACAGATACCCAGTAAATGTGATGTTGCAATCTTCTGCTTGAAATGGTAGCTAAAATTGCAGTGATCCTGCAAAGGCTAGAGCAGCAGGTAAAGAAAACAGGCATGTTTGGTGTATGCTGTAGATGAGGAGGTAGAATTGCATTATTCAAAATGGTTCATAAGAAGTTGCGGTTGTTCAGTTACATCGGAAGACAAAAAATTTGAAGCAGATTGAAAAATACTTTTTTTAAGCAACTCATCTCTATAAGTCATCATCAGAAAATTCTGTATCAAGGGTTCAGCAAAATGAAGCCCAAAAGTTTGGGAAGGATTACAAACTAATATCAAGGAATCTGCCAATACTCCAACAAAAGAGTGTTAAGAAGGAATTAGACAATTTTCTGATAGGCAAGTTTTTCTAGACTTCAACAGCAAAGACGTTTTTGTCTTGAGAACTTCCTCAAAACTTAGTGATCCTTCTAGTTTAGCGTCTATGAAATTAAGACCACATTTTAAAAGATGGAAAAAGGTTAACAGTTGGAAATATCAAAGGCTGATATTAAATCAAAGCAGAATTTTCATTAGCAGAAAGTCCTAACATAATACAAAAATATGCCCACAATTTAAGACAATAAATTTCCTTTTTCTTTTCTGTTAGGCTTTTTCCTCATTTATTTTTACTGATATTGTTTGCGTTTACACAGTAAAGAGAATATATACAGCATTCTTCATTTTAGAGTTTCAGATTATTTTTGTCTTTTTGAAAAGCAAATGTATCAGTATAAGGAAATTGAAATTACCAAATGGATCAGGAAATAGGAAGAGAGAAGGTAAAAGAATAGCCTGCACTGGAAATAAAGAAAAAGCAAAGGCAAGTCATCATTTGGGACTACTCTTTAGAATTAATTAAAATTTAGAGGGTTTTTTTTCTCTTTTAGATTATCACACTCTTACACAAGACTGATACTTCATTACACAAGACTGATACTTCATACTCATTGTTCTCTACCTTCTCTTTCATGCTGCAAAAATGTATTTTCAGTGGAAAAAAAAAGCTGACAATATTCAACTAAGAATATTTTTAGTAGGTGCAGTTTGAGCAATAAGCAGACATTATAGTTCCCATCCCATGAGAATGTAGGGCTGAATACAAATACAGGTGAAATATAAGCTTTCTTTAGATATATATTTATTGATAATAGTAAGCTTTTGATATGTTTCATAAATGACATTTCTGGAGACTGTGAAAACAACAACAAAGTTTAACTTTCCATCCCATGTTATAATACATGTTAAATCAAAGCCTTCTTCCAAGACTTTGGTGAGAATTGTGGGAATTATGTCTTCTAAGAGTATTGATTGTAAATAGCTGTCAGTTTTTTATATGACTTTCCTTTATATAACAACCCTTTAGGGAATATTTAATTAAATCATAATTGCCAAAAATATCCTTGTCAGGCACTACAGGACTGTAGGGAAATGGAAAGACATGTTGAAGAGAATCTCATTATCAAAGACCTGTTTAATACAAATTAAAATTGACTTATTCTAAATAGACTAGATGAAATGAACAGTCTATATCTTTGCAAACTAATATAGTTCAAACATACTATGGAACTCAGATACAAGAGTATATTAAAATATGAAGTATGTACTTAATTGCGATATGAAACTGATGAATAATAAGAATCCCCAAAAAATCTCTAAAATTCAGATGGCAAGAAACCTCAACAATAATGCAAACGCCTTCAATCTTTTTCTCTCTTGTGATTCTGCTCCTCAACCCTGCAGTCTTGCAATTTCCAAAGTGCATTAAACAGATGTAGAGTTGAACTATCTCATTAACTACAACAGTGTAGCAGGACATTCATATTACTTTCACTGCAAAGGTGCAAATCAACCAACTGAATCAATAAAATCAGCACCTGCTACAAAACAAAATGCTGATCTCTTTACTGAGTCACACAGACACAATATTCTGACTGTGTGTATTAGATTGGAAAATACAGGTTGTTGGTTACTGGAAATGTTAGCTCGCTGCTCTATAGGTGGGTAAAGACATCAAAGAAACAAGCTGTCCATGTTTGACTTCAGGAATTTACAATATAAGGATCAAAGAATGACATGAAACATCCAAAGAGGAAAAATAATCTTTAGGCTAGGTACAAAATAATATTTTAGAAAGCGGTAAGAGTGCTTGTGGGATTCTTATTAGATGATACAGCATTTGTTATCAAAAACTTCTGTTATTTAAAACTACCAGTCTTGTAAATAGACAAGACTCTTTAGAATAAATATTTTCAAAGTTTAACCATTAGGGTTTCTACAAAAACAAGATCCTGGATTCATTATTTCCCATATTTTGTTCTAGTGCTCCTACAGTCTCCAGGTCATAGAGAGAGAGAATATTAACTTGTGTCTTTTCTTTGAATTTGCTTTTTCCCCAGCATATTTTCTGAGATTATTAACTTTTTGGGTAGTGTGACAATATGTTTCTCTGTGTCATCTTTACTGCAGCTTTCCTGGTACCATGGAAATTTACAGACATTATTCTTTGTGATAGATGCCTAATTAGAAAATGAGTAAGGAGAACCATGTTGGCAAGAGGTTTTCAAAAGAGACTTGCCCTTGATGAGCATTAGCATATGTTTCTGTCGAATTCCTCCTTTTGCCTACCTGATATTTTTGTGTTTTTAATTAGAATAGAACACTGAGTTATGGCTTGTACAGTGTAGGTTATTGATCATTCTTCCTACACAGTCCAAAAGAAACGACTGAAGCATTTGTGCTTCCTTCTGTTATTTTGTGCCAGTGCCTGTACATAAAACTGAGTGCCCCAACACCAGCTGTTATGGACTGACAGATTTTGAAACTCACCATCTCTATGGGATCAGTCTTGCTGATATTTTACCATAGATTAAAAAGGGAAGAGCTCTGAAGGAAACTACAGACCCAATAGAGAGATCATAGTTGAAAATAAATGTTCTTTACAGTTCCTAAGCATCTTTTAGAAGACTGAATATCAGTGGTTCTTCTTGAGCAATTTACATGAGACACTACAAAAGCAAGTAAAAGCCTTAAGAATTAATGTTTTCACCCCTGATATCTTGGGATTTTCTTTTATTCCCAGTTCTTAAGATCAGGCTGTATTAATATCAGGGACATAAATCCTTTGCCATAATTCCCTTAAGTCCCATTCACTTTCCTGAATTAGCAGCTAGTTCTTCTAAAGGCTGATTTTCTTCTCTGTTGTCACATTTTCTGTCACTCACAGTATTAAAGCAGGGAGAATATTAAAGCAGCATTGAAGGCCACAGTAATTAAGAGAGAATTCAGGGTCACCTGCACTTGGTGTGTGCGATACTGCTCCAGATCAGACAGAAATGAGTTCTGCATAACAGATGAGATGTTATGAAAAAGGACTGTGAAGAATGACCCTGTAGAAGTGTGGGGAGAAGAAAGCAGTGGAAAGGAAAATTCAAATATAACCTCAACAAGTGATAGTGCAGCACTAAGGAACAACATCATGGCCTGAAAAACAACTTGGGAACTCTGACTCTCCATCAACACGTACAACCGCTGATCAAATTTCATGTAAACATTGCTTAGCATAACATAATAGACATACATCTAAGTGGACAAATTCTGCAGTAACTGGTACAGTCTCACCTTAAGTGATGTTGTATGTCACTCCTAGTAGACTTTAAAGTGGCACTGTTAGTTAAAACAGGCAATTTGCCCTTTGTGTAGAGATACCCTTCTCATCCCCTAGAAGAACCAACTGATGAAGGCCCTGAAAGTATTTCCTCAGCTGGTTGGTCCCATCAGCACACACAGCATTTCTCAATACAGCTAATTATGGAATTTGAAGTGATAATGTGTATCTTAAAATGAGTTCAATTGCTTTGCATGGGATAGTTCAGTTTATCAAACACAGTCTTATGGCACTATTTAAATGTTCACAAGTTGTCTTATCTGGTCTGTAACTGTAGGTCAAAAATTTTAGGAATCTCCCTAGATTGTATCTCTTTTTTGTACCATATTTGACTTATATCTTCATATATCTATCTAGATGGCTTGAATATTCTGTTGCTGCTACAATGGCAATTTATGTTTGTGTTTAAGCAACTGACATGAACTGACTTACTCAACTGACTTCCTGATTCCTATTTAGGTTCAGACCTTGTTAACAAAAGGTAGGCATCTATTGTCTTTGAAAGTACTGGACTTCAGCTGGCAGTCCAGGACAGCATCAGTCTTCTGTAGATCCTGTCAGATATAATCTCAAATGAGAATAAGTTCTACCAAGGCAACTGTCCTGAATTGATCAAATCCAAAATTTAGATGACTAAATGTGTCAAATTTGCATTGACTCTCATCCACTATAATGTATAATAAATATTTCTGTGTATGACTGAAATGTATGTTAAAACTTGGTATTCCTATGGACAACCAATATCTAGCATCCTTTAGTTTTATTTAAGAAGCATAAGCTTATTTAAAACCTCCAGCCATATCATTGACTCTTGACTGAAAGAATTAAATTCAGCTGATTAAATATAAATCAGACATGCTTACTTTATAACCACAGCTTTGTGAACTGAACTAAAAGAAACATTTGTGTTCTTTCTGTGCTGCCCAGTCTAGCTCTTAGTACAAAGAAAGAATCATGGCTGAACCCTGTGCAATCAGACATTACCACTGCATCCTCCTGCTCAGTCCTCAAAATAGTTTCTTTTCTACTTCTGTTGAAGGTATGAATTTACTTTGTGTGCTTGATCCTTTCAGTTCATAGGAAGATGAACATCAGGTAAAGATTGTCTAAGAAAAGAGGGAGGGAGGGAAGGAAGGAAGGAAGGAAGGAAGGAAGGAAGGAAGGAAGGAAGGAAGGAAGGAAGGAAGGAAGGAAGGAAGGAAGGAAGGAAGGAAGGAAGGAAGGAAGGAGAGAAACCTTTGTTTTAAAAAATAAAATAAAAAAAAAATCTCAACATCTTCCTTGTTTAAGCAGTTGCAACCCCTATGAGCTTCGCAGAGAGCTGAAATGCTTCTGAGATCAATTAGCTGTGAGACCAAATAATCAGAAATGCAAGACTTGGCAAAAAACAAATTTCACAAATAGACAGTGTTTATTTTGCACTCCTGAAATCAGACATGGTTTACATTTTAATGCTCGAACAATTTTGGTGATGTACAATTGTGAGAGATTTTGGGAGGAGATTTTGGGCTCAAAACCTTTCAGGTACATGTGTGAGTGGAAAGGACAGGTTGGGTCTTGCTCCAGTGAGGTGATGCCCTGCTTTGCACACCCTACCCCTCCGGGGTCTGCATCCCAGCCTCTGCAATGCTCCTGGCAGGCAATGCTCCTCACCTGCCCCTGGAGCCTCTAACCCAGCTCCTGACTGGACATGAGACCAAAAGTCCCACCTGGGGGAAGGGGCCAGGAAAGCCAATGGGTACTTAAGCCAAAGAACAGTACAAGCACATGTCTTGAGCCTACCTTCCCTTGGATTTTGCATCAGCTGAAGCATGAGGGGTAGCTATATTTGTTCTTTTATACTTCTAGTTCATTCTTCATGAAGGCTGAGTAACTTAAATTCAGATAAGTTAGAATTTCCTAAGTTGAATAGGCTTAGAGCTTGCTAAGTTAATGTTTTTTTGAAATGCTTAATGTTGATTGAATATCGCTTTAAACTTTTGCCAGAGCTCCCCGAATTTCTGAAGTTTGCTGGTAAAGTTTTTGTTGTTTTGATCTCTTGAGAATATCTTGTCAGTATTTCTTCCTTGCATCTAAATCAGGGTATGTAAAACACACGCAAAAATGTAAGCCCCTTTAAGGGACTTGGTGACAGAGTTCTGGAGCTTTACAGCCATTACTGGAGAGTCCCTAATGGAATCTTATCAAAGAAGTTGAACAACTGTACTACTGTTCTCTAGGCAACATTCTTTAGGTAGTTAAGCCTAAAAACAAAGTAATAGTAATAAGGAAAGCTCTGTCATAAGCCTGACCCCTCTGAAACAGGCAGAACTCCTCAGCAGATTCTGTTGTTGAACTGTGATCTTTGTTCCCTGCCTTTGTATTTGGTTTATTTGTCCAAGGTTGGCAGTGGCAGCAGTTCAGGGGTGAAATCTGAGAAAAGAGAGGGGCTGCCCCATCCCAGGTACAGCCAGTTCCATCCGGTGAAATCTGAGAAAAGAGAGGGGCTGCCCCATCCCAGGTACAGCCAGTTCCATCTGGTAAAGTCAGATCCAGCGGATCTTCTGCAGGACACAGTTGAGCTGAAGTAATACTTCCAATGCTTCTGTGATAATACTTTTAAGAAACCAACTGTGAGAGTATGAAAAAAATGAGAGAAACATCCCTGTACATACCTGTACATACCAAGGTCAAAGGAGAAAAAGAGGGATGAGACACTCAGCTTCAAGGTCAAGATTCCCCTGCAGACCATGGAAAAGACCAGGGTGAAGGAAGTTGTTGCCCCACAGCCCATGGAGGACCATGGTGAAGCAGGCAGCCATTTGCAGGCCATGAAGGACCCCACCCCAGAGCAGGCTGGAGAAAGATGAAACCCACGGAGACCCAGAGCAGGGTCCTGTCAGACTTACTACCCATGAAGGACCCACACTGGAACAGGGGAAAAGCGTAAAAACTGGGTGGTGTGGAGAGGAGCTATTGCAGAATAACTATAACCTTCTATTTATTTAGTTTTTCTAGACATTATGCCAGCTGAATACCATTTTTAGGGCTTTTATTACCTCAACAGAGACTTGTATTTTATCAGTCTTAGATAATGTTCTGCTCCAATCACCTTTGTTTATCTACTATCTTGCCACTTGACTTTTTCTTTGTGGAATTGATGATGTAAAGCAAATAAATAAGGAAAACGTTTGAAGACTCTTTTTGCAGAACATAAAACAAAGAAGTAAATGAGAATGAAGATAAATGAGCATGAACACAGACTGACCTTTTAAAACTTTCAGCATACAACATAATGGAGATAAGAAGTTTGCTGTGGAAGGTAAGTATACAGTACATGTTCTTACTAGCAATAATGGAATTATAGAAATTGTTTCAGTGTCTTTCCTTTAAATGTTGTCACTTAATCACTTTTTAAGAAAAATGTCTTTCTTGGCAAGTTAGTATAATTATTGTATATACAAACTGTCCTGTATAGTAAAGTTTATTGATGAATGCAAGATGTGCATTTTTTTTCCTCTATTTTGATTTCAAATTATATTACACTATCATGTGAAGATACCTGGGTTATAGTCATAGTGTTTGAAGCATATATTTTATTTCTTTTTTAGATGGCAAATTGTTATTATTAAAGAGGTCTTGGGTATAAAAGAAGAGGTTTCTACCGAAAAACATGGTATCAGAAGTCAGCGAATGCATGAAGAATAATTCATAATCCCCAAGGAACAGTTACATTACATAAGACTAGGTCACAGGAATGGGTTTGTGGAATATTAACTTGCCTATATTTTTTCTTCCTGAAGGCTTTATTAAATTGCTTTTTAGAACTACACTGCAGTATTATTGGTGGATTAGGTGTCTGTGAATACTTAAATGCAGCATATGCTGTACCCTGCCTCAATTAAGATGTATCTCTGAGGGTATTGTCTACATAGAAATTGACAAAATGCATATTGTGAGGACAGAACCAGACATAAATGAGATCTCTCAGGTATAGCTATCAGTGTAAGTATGGTAGCACAATATTCCAAGCAGCAAATGAGGCAATCCCAGAAAGCTGTATTACAGCTCTGCCATGGCACTTGTAGTATGCTGACATGGTGGCTGAACAAGCTATACGAAAACTATCTCAGATATTTTTAAAGAAAAGCTGAATAAATATATTTATGAGATGCCTACTACTTGATTGGCCAGATCTATATAAGCAATAAATGTATCCTAAATTGTCGTGATGGGAACACAGAAATATGTTACAAGTGTTTCATTGAAACAAAGGCCTCTATAGCAGAAGAAATAGTTGCTGTTGAGAAAAGGATGTTACAGGATGACTGCATCTGCATTCACATGGCAGTGTTTGTACTTGCTCTTTGTCTGAGTAACTTCCATTTAATGAATACTTCCTCTTTGTAGTTGTTAAGTAATGCGTAGAAATATATGTTTATATATGATAAGTCTTCATACAGGTGAACATTATTTTACAGAACTGTAGGAGGGTGTGGGTTGGAAGGAACCTTAAGAATCATCTAGTCCCAACCTGTCTGCCAGGGGCAAGGACACCTTTCACTAGATCAAGTGGCTCATAGCCTTATTCAATCTGGTCTTGAACAGGAGGAAAAAACTTAAAATATAACTGGATATCACTGAAACAAAACTTAAAATTGTTGAACAAAACTTAAAATATAAATTCATATCACTGAAACTTCTTAAGACAGGGCCAAGTTCATTGTAGTAAACACAAAAGGGGAGACCATTCTGAGGTAGGAGGAAAATAACAGAAAATAACTATGATGTGTATTATCATTACACAAATATGCAAGCTTGGATACTACTGGAGGGAATATCTGAAACATGCAGGTTTTCAAATACTCATACAAGAACTAATGAGGAAAAAACCTTGTTTCCTTTGGATCTATAAACAAAGACTAAACTTGACATAAATTTGTCTTATCTCAGTCTCAGTAATATTATTGGAAGAACCATTTGGTATTCAAGAGAAATACAATGATTTATTAAGTTATGCAGAGCACAGTCATTATTGCTGTCTTGCATGTGGTAAAGTATCGATAGTTGTTGACTTGCCTGTAATCAGATTGTCTATGATAATGTGAGGAAAAAATATCTATAACAATCTGCAGTTGCTCCGGCTTCTGACAAGCTGGAATTATGAGGTATATGTGTAATCATTACTCTGTTTGTTTCCTAAGGAAGAAGGTGGAGAAAGCATTCTGAGAACAAGGTATATATATTTTTTTTTTTTCTTTAGCATATCTGTCTGGACTGCTAAGTGGCTGAAACAATTAAGTCCTCCTGAAAGTCCTCCTTCTACAACTGAAAAGTCAATTCAAACACAGTTAGCAGAAACTCCTAGACTTACTTTGCCCTTTGTTAATAGCAGTATTACTTGAGCAGTATTATTGATTAAGAGAGGTATTACTTGATGAATATTTGTCAATAACTGTGATGATCCGACCTTGCTAACATTTCTATTGTCAAGCCTAGTTATAGGCACTGCTAATACAACTTTTCTATGATGAAGTTGTGCCAACCTCTAGTACCATTGAATGAGCAGATGCTGATCTCTGGTAAGTAGTTGAAGCTGGGAAATAATAGTCTACTCTTTCCAGCAGTTTTAAAACTGATATAGAAATATCCTGTCTCTTTTTTTGTTTGTTAACGTCAACATATTCATGGGGAATTAAATAATGCAAACCCTGGGAAATATATGGGCCTCAAAATCTTGACTGATAAACACTAATTCTTTTAAAGTTTAGAATCATACATCATTTTGAGGTGTATCTTGTTACTAAGGAAAAATATATCGGTAATTAGCCTAAAAGGAAATGGAAGCAAAGCCTACAATAGCAAATTTAGTTGAGATCCCACCTCAATATTCCTACACTTTCTTATCCTGTGATTATCCACTTTCTGTCTTCAAAATATTCTGTGCAGTTAAGGTTACATCTCCGAGGCTCTTGGGGCCCTTAAGCTATGTCATGGGTGTGTTTGAAGTGAAAAACATCTGGCTGAGACTAAATAGGCTGATGATCACCTTACCCGTAAATTTGTTCAAGGCCTGTAAAGCAGGGCATTTCCCCATCTAGTAACTTCTGTGGAGAATAGTACTATAGAACACGTCAGAACATTAAATTTTGTTAATCCCAAAGCACAGCAGGTAAGATCATATTTACTTGAAAACTTAGTTGATGATAAAGGTGAGACCAGCTCTTTGCATCTTTTAATGTGGGTATTATGGACTACTAACACTCTTCTTAAATTCAAGAGAGATGGGTAATTAAAAAAAAAATCAAACTGCTTAATTTATGAGGTCAGGAAATATATCACATAAAGGTTGGTAAGGAAGTAAATTTGCTTACACTCTGCATGATAAAACTTACAAAAAATTATTGAACTTAAAATTGTATCTGTAGTGAGATCAAGGCTGATATTCTTCTGTCATGATTGTTTTTCTGTAGCTCAAAGCTACCTAAGGTCCAGAACCATTACTACACTCTTGAGATTATTCTATCTCCCCATGTTTGTTGGTACTTGTTTCAGTCTTTCAGAAGAATGAGGTGATCTGCTTTGAATTGTCATTGTCCTTACATTTTCCTTTCATTCTGTTTCTGTTTGGTTGCTAGTTTATTTTCTAGGCTCTACTCTTCAGTCTTTCTGGCTTTTCAGTTTTATTTTTGAAAGTCTTTTGTCTGGTCATTATACATTCTGTCTTGAAGACACTGTGAACCCCAAGCAAAGTTTAAATTCAATCAAGCTTAAGAATTGGGGATGTTTAAATGATTTGTACACTAGGTGAAATAAATGTTGTAGTGTCCAATGAGATGATCCTATTGGAGGGTTTTTTATAGAAGAAAATAAAACTTTATGGATAAAATTTTAAAACTGTCTTAGCACTTGTGTCTTATGTTTTATCAATGTAAATCACTAAGCTTATCAAAACAAAACCAGACTGTTTTTACCATTATGCATTTGGAATTTGCATATTTTTTTGATTTCAGAGCAAAACCAGTGAGAGACTCCAAGTCAGAAATACAATTTATTAGGAAAAGGAAAACCAAAATGCATGCAATAATACAAAAGAAAAACCACTGACAAAGTTGGAATACAACCTAACACCCCGTTGGTCAGGGTGCTGGTAGCAGTCCAGTTGGATTGGTGGCTGCAGTCCTTCTGGGGTGGCAAATGTGGTTCTGTTGGAGCATTGATCCTGTAGAAAGGGTGTAGTCTTCCTCTGAAGATCCAGTGGAAAAGACAGCCATTCCTCTAGGAATCCAGTGGAAAGACTGCTTGTTGTGTCCCAAAACCCCAGATTATATCGAGGTGGGGATGCTTAGCACCTCCCCCCTGGGCAGAGCATCTCACAATGGGCTGTTATCTTTCTGTGAGTCATGGGTGGGTCCATTAAACAGAAATGGCTCCTGGAAGCATTTATGAGCCCATTAACAGGAGATAAGGAAGAAACAATGCCCCTCCTGGTTTCAGTAGCTCTCGAGGATGGGAATAGAATACATCTTTATATTGTAACCTAGGATACATATATAAATCAAACAACTTGTAGTATCTAGTGTGTGACATGTCTCCTTGCTCATGTGGAACAGAATACATACATGTTTTAGTTGCTATCCTGGTAGCATAAAAATAGAAATCAGTAAATGAAAATATAATTCCAAGTATTACCAGCAAAGTAGATGTAACTAATACCTTTCATATACTAAGGTGTCTTCTGACCATGCAAACACAAGAACTGCAGAAAATATGCTTTATGTTTTGAGTACATCTATGTGTTAACATCTGTTATAGTCAAATGCAGAAGATGCTTACAGTGATACCTATACTGAGAAACTGAAGTCAGCAGAATAGCTTTAAGGTTTTACAGGTATATATGCACATGCCACAGGAAAAATATAGGAGAAACAATTATTATCTTTTTTTTTTTGCCACATATTTGTAACCACATGTAGCCTGTAGTCACACTTTTCAAAAGGTGAAACATTCCCATGTATTTCAGGTTAAAATTATTTTTTAAAAGTTTAACTCTTCAGACATCTAAATGTTTTTCACAAAATTGGATTGTTGTTTCTTTTTCTTTTGAAAGACCTCCCAAATACTTTTGATGTCTGAGCAATTCCAGGTCTGATCCACTTTTTGGAGTCGTGGTCTGTTGGAACCCTGGCTGAGAACCTGGCTGAGAATTTTAGACTTTCTGTGCTGACAGGCACTGACCCCCAAGAGAACACTGCATTTGACTTGAGGCCATGGAGAAGGTTTCCAAAACTGAATGACAGAACTGGGATTATGAGCGTGTAGTTTGAATAGAAGCGTGTAATATCACATGGTGAAAAACGCAGAGTTTAAGGTTTTAGAATATATTAATATATATAAAGCAAGATGGAGGTTTTAGGGTGGAGGCTAGACTTTCTTCATCTTCTTCTTCATGGGTTTGCGTGGTATTGTGTATTTGGATAAAAAAGTCTGCCTTGTGGGCCACAGGTACTTGGTTATTGGGTCAAAAGTAAAAATAATTTAGTTGCCATTTCTTAATTGGACAGCTAATCCTTGAAAGGCCTGACAGAGAGAGAGGGATACGGCTCCATTTTTAGTTTGTAGAGTGAAGTGCTGTAGAACTCATGGTTTGTGAGGCTGTAATATAGATAAGAACTAATAAACATCTGAGTCCAAACAAGAAATACTGTCTTGTGCATTTAATCCCAACCCTGTCAAAAAGAAGTTAGGACTCCCACAGTGGCCTGTCTTCTTTTTCTTAAACACTAGGAAGAAACTTCTTTTGTTCCTTTTGTTTCCACTTTCATCCTTGCCTTTCTTCAGCATCGCTGATGGTACTGAACTAAATTTATGATGTTGGTTATAACTACATTTTTTATGATGAAACTTTTTCCTGAGAATATGTTCTCAGAAATATTAAGGAAGCCTGTTAATGCAATTTTTAGATAAACAAGATGTTGATTCACTTCCAGTTGCAATGGAGCTATGTGTAGCAATGAAATTAACCAGTACTAGTCATGCTTACTAGTACAGAAGTATCTCCAGTAACACATTGCAGAATTTCTTTAAAGAAAAAAAAAAAACAAAAACATTCCTGCCAGGTATAGAAGAATGTCAAAAGGCTCATAATTTGAAATGAAATTGATAGAAAGTTTCAAATATTAAGTGATCAGAAACAGATTTCTTGCAAAGATTCCGGGCCACTGCATTGCTACAAGTATAGACAGCAAAGGGTGTGAGATGTTTTGTAGTTTGTCTCCTACCTATGGAGAGAAAATTGAAAATAATTTAGACATTTGTGAAGTAGTGGGTCTTGTTTGACTTCATTTTAGGTATGAAGAAGATTACTTTTTATTTTAGCTGTAAGTGTTCATTGATTGCTGTATTATAATAACTATAGGCAAACAATAGCTATGTTTGGGGGTTTTCAGTTGATTTTATGAAAAATTTTCCATTTTCATGGATCCTAGAGCAAATTCATGAGCACAACACAGGTTGCCCCATAGCTTTTTGCTCTAGCACTCCAGAAAAAAGCCCAAAGAATATATTTGATTTAGTAACTAGCTTTGCTAATATAATAAGATAGAAATGCAGTAGCTGTTTATGTGTCTTATGAAAGCAACAACAATAGTACTGATTAGGTCTCTGAAATAAAAAAATGCTTATGTTTTAATTCAATTTTTATTTTCTGTTGACATACCAAAGGTTTAATTTCTGTGATTTTCTTCATAAGGTTTACCTTTTTCTAACCCATGTATTGTCAGATGGATGCATAACATCCCAGCGGCACAGTTTTACACAGCAATTTATCTGAATTGCGAAGATACAGAGGAGAAATCCTCTAATGTATAAATTATTTCTGCTCATCAGAATGTTTTTGTTTTAGCTAATTTGTTGTTTGAAATTATACATGCTGAAAATACGATAGAGGTGTCCCTGCTGCATTTAATCAGATGTGGAATTATTCATTGCCATTTAAAATGCTTGGATTATTAGCTGCCTTTAGGTGTTTCTGAATTGCTAACATTTTTCCAACAAATTTGGCAAAGAGCATCTGTTTAGTTATTTCTCTCTGTTTAAGGATACTGTAGCAAATCCACAAACCTAAACTAAATGTACTACTCTGTAGTAAATCCACAAACCTAAATTAAAAATTAAAATAAGCAAAATAACCACATAAGATACATTTCATATGTCATAGAGACTGTGGGGTTTTTTTTACAAAAAGATTTCTAAAAATACTGTGTTAGAGCTTCTAAGAAGAGAAATTCTTTCAAGTTTGGAACTTCAGCATCTAGTTTCATAGATCAAAACTTGATTAATATCTAGTTCTACCTATAAATGAATCTATTTCACAATTGTTGACATGTTCCTTTATACGGAAAAACATAAAAGTTAAAATTCAATCTGGAAAGTTGATGTGCTTTATGATTACTTAAAATTTTAATATTAGAAGAATAAAATGGAACACTTCTTACTTTTGAGCTCTTCAGTAAGGAGTTTTCTAGACACCTTGCAATTTCTCCATATAGCAAACTGAAAATTCACATTTCTGGAGCAGAATACATGGTGATTTTCACCTACTGAAATTGGAAGTAATTCATGTGAAGATTTAAATTAAAATAGCTAGCATTTTTTTTGGACAACATGCAAACTGTTATGCCATGCTAAAAGGGAATAGAATACTTTCCAAGTCTTTTTTGAGAAGCGTCACACTTAGATTTATAGGACATACCACCAAATAATAGAGATAAACTGTAATTCAGCTCGGGTTTTTTTGTTATTATAGGAGTGCTGTATTTATATTAATAATAGAAAATGTACTATTTTCTTATAAATTAGTGAAAATTATTTTATTCCTTTATAATTGGTACCCGGATTTCTACATGCAGCCATTGCCAAATGACAAATCAATTGTGTCAGACCTTACCTTAAGACTTTTCACTGTGTCATCATTCATTGTTTTCTGGACTCATAGAATCAGAATATAGAATAATTTATTTTTCAGTGGCCTGGACACTGAGAGATGCCCCCTCCCCCATTTTGGTGTCATCCATTAAACTGATGAGACAGCATTCTGTACCACCTTCCAGGATAATTAATAAACTAAAACTATGCTAGCCCCAGCACTGTGCTGTCTGTCAACTGTGTGATAATTGAATATTGAACAAATCATAAGAGTCCCATCAATTTTCAGTCCATTTTCTATCCCACCCAACAATTATCTCACCATTTTGACTGTAAGAAGAGACTTGAGAGATCAAAGTCTGCCGAAGTCTGATCAGATTTGAGCATTGTTATGACATTTTTGCATCCAAAAATTGATCTCATAGGCTTTCTCAGGATCCACTATCAGATGGAACTCAGCATATAAATGTAGGAATGTAAAATGCTCTATTTCCACTTCTCTGCACTTCTTCTTTAACCCAATAGTTCAGTGGTTAGAAAGCATCTGGAGAAACAGATGATCTTCTGCCTAGAGAAATTCTCTTTTGCCAGATATATATTCTAACTTATAAACTAATATCCCAAAGCAGAGGGAGAGTGGTAAGAGTGCTTATTTTTATTCTTTCAGAAGAAAAGCACATGCAATATTCATTTTAAAAGCAAAAGAAGACACTATATTACATTATAATTAGACACTTCACTCTGAAATAAGGACATGTGGATTTTAGTCATTAACCCAGTGCATATATATCATCAGATGTTTAAGTATTCACTTCAGGAAGGAATAGAGCAAAAATATTCACTTGTAGGTGAGTTTCTTAACATTGTGTTATGAAGTCATTGTGTGTTTCTTCACTGGTGTGCAAAGAGAAGGGGAAAAGGACAGTTTAAAGGAAGCATTGAGCTCATGTAAAGACAATTCAAAGCATTTTGGAGAAACATATTCTGTTGTGGTGTGTGCACGGTTTTTAGTTTTCTGATTTAGTTGGTTTAGAACTTGAATGTTTGTTAAAATCAAGATGGCGTTCTCAGGTGGGGATTTCCAGGGCTCCTTCTCCCCTCTCCCTTAGGCAGTTAACTGCCTATCACCGATTTCCATGACAACTCCCGCCTTTTTGTTGCGATTTTAGTCTCTGTCAGGCTATCCCCTCCCTCATAATATGTTAATTAATTTCTCCCCTCCCTTGTTGCCCAGGCAACCCCCCTGCCCATCACTCTCTGCCCACTCCCCATCCCTAGAAAGTTCTCCCTGGGACAGAGGGTGATTGGGCCAGGGTGGGAAGCCGCACCTTTATTGTGTTATCATTCGCTGGCTGGGTCTGTCGTTCCTTGTATAATTGATTGTCATTGGTTGTTGGTGATTCTCCCCTCCCCGCGGGGTGCTGATAAATGTCCTCACTGAGGGGTGGGGTGTGGGTCAGTTCCCTGCACCTCCCGTCCCGTCCGCACCCGTCCTTCCTCTAATAAACCCTTTCCCGCTGCAAGGAACTGCCTCGCCTCCCGCTTCTTCCATTGCTCCGCTCATTCGCACCACTGCCGTGGGACTGTTCGCTCTTCTGGGTCGCAGCCCTGAGCCCTGACGCCAGGGGGACCCAGGCAGCCATCCGATTGCCCTGCCTCTGCCGAGGGCTGATTCGGTTGGCCCACTAGGCTGCTGGCCGCTCAACCTCTTCCACCTCCTGCTCGCTGTGGGAGCGTGCCGGGCATTCTCACTCGCAAGCAACCGCAATATTCAATTCAATTCAATTCAATCCCCTTCATTTTGTTTGAAGGGGAAGCTTTCTTTTCTTAGGAGGTGCAGACCTTCTGTAGCAGAAGCTTTTGCAGAGAGAGAAGTGACGTGAGCAATTCCAGCTGCTACCTGGAAATGTCATTCACAGAAGCCATTACACAAATTATCACACCTCCCTTTGCAGCAGAAAGACTGATTTCCAGACCACATGGGTAAAGTCACAGAAACATAATTTTTCCACATGACATCCTGTACAACTGTGTACTGTGTTGATGCCTGAAGATATTCTTGGGCTACTGAAAGCATTTACTATACTTGAGAGATAGAAGAGGAGATCTTATCAAGTAACGCAAAAGATAAAAAATAATCCAAACTCCCCTGTGTAGTCTGAACAGTTGTGCCAACCACTGAAAAGATAGTTTAAAGATGGGAATGGATCCTATCACTGGATGGCTGCAAAGACTATGAATTATGTCAGTGATCCATTTCTTCTGAAGATGACAGCAAAGTGACTAAAGACACCTTTTTATCACCTTTTTGTCAGCATTTCTCACCATCTAACTTAGGCAGTTTCTGACTCTTTATAGTGATTTTTCAGTGTATGTACTCAAAACCCTTATCCTTTTATTGAAATAAAATTAGGCAGATTCCAACAGACAGAAACCCATATCCTCTTGACAAAAGCTTGAGGCTTTGGCCTGTGTTTCCCTAGTCTAGGCAGAACTATGAAAAGGATAAATGGATCTCAAACAGTTATATTTTAAGTCTTGAAGTGGTATGTGTTGCGGTGCGTTTTGCGTGTTTTTGGTTCAAACGGTTCCGTGCTTGTGTTTTATTCAGTTTTACCAGTCGTGTTTCACCTAAGATGGCCTCTTTTGGGGTTCTGTTTCAGGTTCTCCCTCCCCCTTCTTCCCCAAGTAGCTGACTGCCAATCACAGTTTCCATGACAACTCCTGCCTTTTTGTATCCATTGCCCTGTCCATCTGTAAAACCCCTCCCTGTTCATCTCATTATCTTAGTTTCCCCTCCCTAGTTTCCCCGGCAACCCTCCTGCCCATCATCTTCTGCCCACACCCCAGCCCCCGAACCTTCTATCCGGGGCAGGGGATGATTGGTGCAGAGAGGGAAGCCACTCCTATACTGTTTGATGATTTGTCCGGGTCTCAAGCTCTTCATTTGTCCATGCACTGTTATTGGTCTCCTGTGATTCGCTCCTCCCCTCGGGAAGTCTTTAATTGCTCGCCCCTAGGGGCAGAGCGGGGGCAGTTGCCTGCAGCTTCCTACCCTGTCTGTACCTCCCTGACCTCAATAAACGCAACCCGCGCTGTGGACGACTGCTGCCTCGTGTATTCCTTCCATTCACCGCCTCCTCGCCTAGCTGCCGCTTACTTGGCTTCGCCTCCTCCGAGACGCCTTCTCCCACCTCAGCCGTGGGAGAGGTCTTGGGAAGCCGGCCGACTGCCTCAGCTGTCCCCCGCCTGGGACAGAGGCTAAAGTGGCCATGCGGCTGGCCCAACCAGGCTGTGGCTGTGCTTTGCTGTGGAGCTGGCCGGGCTCAGTTCGTGCGCGGCCACAGGTATGTTGATAAAAAGTTTATAAAATGATAATGTTAACATTTTATAATGTTTATAAAATACTGGGTTCTTCTTACATATTCCATCATCCAGATGTCATTCCCTATTGTCATGGTTTGACACTGGCACAATGCCAGTGCCCCATGAAAATATACCTCCCTGGTGTTTGCTGTGAGATGTGACCAGGAAATAAGCAAAGCAGGCCTCTACCTTAGAAAAAAAGTTTATTTAACTAAACTACAAAAGGAAAAAAAACCACACACACACACAC
>NW_005054321.1:364146-390808 GCF_000277835.1 Geospiza fortis
CGCCTCCTGGTGCCCCCACCACCCTTCCATCTTGAGGGGTCAGGCCTACCTCTGCCGGGCCGCAGGTTTCCTTCCCCCCGCCCAGCTCGAAGCCGGGCAGGGGAGGCCTTGCCTCTTTGCTGGCTGGAAATCAAAGAGAGAGCCCAAGGGAGTGCTCTGCTTCTAACCCCTGTGTTCTCAGAGGCGCATCCACCCTCAGTGGCCAAGCCTGGTGTCAATTTAGAATCTGAACACCTATTGGCCTCTGGCCACTCCATTCCCAGAAAACCTGCTTCCTGTAAACCCATAACACCTATCCTTTTGTATAACTCTCAAGGGGGTGGGCAGCAGAATGGGGCCTGAGGGAAAAAAATCCTTCGCACTCTAATATCGGGCTCATGACCACCTGAGGAACCCAAAGGTACTTTAGTCTATGTGACTAGATGAAATGCATCTCAGAGTCCTGAGAGAATTGGCTGATGTTATTGCCAAGTCACTGTCTGTGATATTTGAAAAGTCACGACAATCAGGCGCAGGCCCAGGAGACTGGAAAAAAGGAAACTGTCTGTCTTTCAAAAGCATAGAAAGGAGGACTCTGAGAACTCCTGACCTGTGAGTCTGACTTTTGTGCCTGGGAAGATCAAAGAAAAGATCCTCCTGAAGTTAAGCTAAGGTGCTTTGTGTTGGTTTTGTACAGCCAGGTTTTTGGTAGTGGGGGAGCCACAGAGGTGGCTTCTGTGAGAAGCTACTAGAAGCTCCCACCATGTCTGGCAGAGCCAATCCCTGATGGTTCTGAAGAGGGATGGGCTGGGCCAATTAGAGATGGTGGTAATCCCTCTGTCACAACATATTTAAGAAGAGATCAAAACGAAGTTTGTGGCATGGTTGTAATTTTCAAGCTAGAGAATAGTGGAGTGAGAACACGTGACGGAAAACAACATGGAGACACCAAGGTCAGTGGAGAAGGAGGGGCAGGAGGTGCTCCAGGTGCCAGAGCCAAGACTCCTCTGCAGGCTGTGGTGCAGACCATGGTGAAGCAGCTGTGCCCCTGCAGGCCATGGGATCTACGGGAGATGCAGAGATCCACCCGCAGGCCGTGGGGGAGATGCCCATGCCAGAGTGGGTGGATACTTGGAGGAGGCTGTGATCCAGGGGGAGACCTGGAAGAGAGAGGGGGCTCTTGCTTCCAGGCTGGAGCAGCCTGTCCTTAGAGGACTACATCCTGTGGAAGAGTGACCCATACTAGAGCAGATTGAAAGGCACTGCTCTCTGTGGGATGGACTCACTTTGCAGCAGTTTTGGGAGGACTGTTGGTTGTGAGATGGAGCCATGTTAAAGAAATTCATTGAGAACTATTGCCCATGGGAGGGAACCCGCAGTGCAGCATGAGAATGACTCCTCTCCCTGAGCAGTGAGAAAAGCCACCAAAACTTCCATTCCCTGTCTCCCTCCAATATCAGTAGGAAGCTGAGAGGGGTTGAGGGGGGCGGGGGGTGTTGTGGTGTGACCGCTTTTCTGTTCTTAGTTATGATCTGTGTAAGTTTATTATTCAAGCTGTATTTTGATGTTAATGTTATATTCAGTTGGTAGGTTCAGTTTCCCCCTGTTCTGTTTTCATAATGGCTCTGCCTTGGGCTTCCTCTCCACCTCCCCCTCTGTGATATGTCAATCCCCTGGTTGCCTAGGGAACTCCCGCCCTTTTGTATGTCAGTCTTTAGTCCCCTCCCTAGTTGCCATGGCTTCTTTGTAAACCCCTCCCATGTTTCCCCGGTAACCTCCCTGTCCATCACTTTCTGCCCACACCCTGTCCCTAGAACCTTCTACCCTGGGCGGAAGGTGATTGGAGCAGGAGTTGCTGTCCCTCCCCAACAAGCCTCCTATTTGTTACTATGTCATGTCAATCACTCAGTTCTGTTATGTCACTGGCCAGGGGGTGGGTCGCGCCTCCCTTCTGAAAGCTTTTATCACCGCGTGCAAGTTCCTGCCCTCCTGGGGGTAGATACCGGCCGCCATGCTCCTTTCCTGAATAAATCTGGTTCCTGCTGCTGAGACCTGCCTGTCTCCTTGCCTCTCTTCGTGTCCGTGCTTTGCTGACGCGTTTTGTCTTGCCTGTTCTACCAAGGTGCTGCAGTCCCCGCCATGACGTGAGGGAGAGCGCCTTAGGCAACCATACGCCCCACCTGACCCCTGCGGGGAGCCAGCGCTGAGCAGCCACGCGGCTGTCACACCGAGGCTGCTGAAGTGCCTTTCTGTGGGCTAATTTCAGGCTTAGACTTTCACGCACAGCGGGGGTGGGGGGCAGTAAAAAGGTGTATTGAGGACTTCTTTTACTTTTCGTTTTCCTACTCTGATCTTGTTAGTTATACTCTCACTTTATATCTCTAAGTTGAGCCAGTTTTGCCCTTGACGGTAATTGATGGGTGTTTTCGCCCAGTCCTTATCTCAATTCCCAAACCCTTTTTTATACTTCCTCTCCACTGTCCAGTTGCAGGGGAGGGTGAGTGAGCAGCTCTTGTGGGTGCCTGGCATCTGGCCAATGTCAAACCATGACACACATGGAGATGAAGAATCATTATGTCTATGTCGCGGTGCGCGTAGTTTGTTTTGAAAGGTTTTCACAATTGTTCAGTTCAGTTCTGTAAGAGTTTAATACGATTTTATAAGTTAATTTCAGTTGCCCAAGATGGCGATTTTTATTCAGGGCTCCCCCCTCCCTCCCCCTTCTCCCTCATGCGGGCTAACTGCCAGTCTTTGTGTTTCCATGGCAACTCCCACCTTTTTGTATCAATTCCTCTGTCCATCAGTTGTCCCCTCCTCAGTTGCCCCGGCGACCCCCCTGTCCATCACCCTCTCCCCACTCCCAGTCCCTAGAACCTTCCACCAGGGGCTGGGGGTGATTGGTGCAGCGCGGGGAGCCACTCCTTAATTGTTTTCTTATTTTCTGCTGTGCCTTGCCCATCATTTGTATCTCTGTTATTATTGGTTGTTTGTGCCTTCCCCCTCCCCTCGGAGATCCTTTATTTGCCCCCTCCGAGGGGCGGGCGGGGGGCAGTTGCTTGCACTCCCTACCCGACCTGTTGTCCCTTTCCCTTTAATAAACCCAGTTCCTGCTGCGAGCTCCTGCCTTGCCTCGCGTTTCCTTGCCTCGTTGGATTGTTTGCTGCCTTGCGCCTCTCCTCTACAGTCTCTCTCAGGGACGCCTTTCCCCGCCTTGACGCAGGGAAGGTCTTTGGCAGCCAGCCTTCCCCAGCCGCCTCTCTGGAGCCAATGCTGTTGCGAGCAAGGGGTTGGCCCAACCAGGCTGTGTGCTGCGGGACACTTGTGGTCACTAGCCGGGGCCAGACGCCCGCGCAGCCGCATGTCTAAAAATCTCTCTTCTTCCACAACCCTCTAACTTGGATTTAGACTCTAAAATAATCTCTACTGAATCAACTTTAAGCAGTAATTCTGGAGATTTTGTGGGGAGTTGCATTTTTTTAATAAAGATTTTTTTACCAGTTACTATATTATGCCCTATTTGAATACTTTCATAACTTTCCCTTAAAAATTATTAGAAATTGTGATTCATCAGACATTTAAGATTTCCTCTTCTAAGTTCGTCTCCAAAAAACTGTCAAGTTGTAACAGCTGAAACTATATTTGGAATTTAATCTGTGTTTAAAACCAAAAGATTATTCAAACAAGCAAAAATCACAATATTGCTTCTAGTGTTTCTAGTGTTAAGCCCAATGTTATTTCAGAATCATTAAGTTCACTTAAAACTGCACATTCTTTCTTGTTATGGTCTTGTTTTCAAAGGAAACAGGGTAAATACTAGTTTCCATTTTTTGCAGTTTTTGACAAGTATGTACAGTATTTGCAATAACATAATGTGACTTTTTATCTGCAGTCTGAAGAGTACAAATATTTACACTGTTTTCTAAACATCACTTTTATTAGCAAGGCTAATGCTCTTGCTAGCTGAATAAGACTGAATGCAAATATAACATTACAGGATTTCATGAAAATTTGTAATATTTGGCCTGAATCCGATCTTTTAAAGGATAAATCTGTGTTTTCATATATATTTCCATCTAGCCCAGCAAAATCTTCATTCTTTTGTTGGAGCTTTGGGGCATTGTTGCCATGAAAATATTAAGGAGTAAGTGCAATGAAATATTTTTCTGATTATCTGGGATTCTTAAAGAAAACAATGCATTTCCTTTTCTGTACAAACTGGAAAACTAAGTTATTTTAATATACTTTTTTTCCCCCTTGATTTTAAACAAACTAGTTTATTCTCATTTACTTATTGACATTTCTTTGCTGTAACTTCTAGATTATAGTTAGCAGCTTGTCAAAATGCATGTGAGAAATTTGTGCTGCCGGAAGTAATGGAATACCTAGTAATAAAAATGAAAATTAAAGAGGTTAAACAGAAATAATAAAAATAGAAATGAGGAACAATATTGTTCAAGTAATAACAAAGACTTATATGTACAATAGAGGGAATTAAGTCTGTTCTTACATGTTACAGTAACTCTGTGAAAAACCCAACCAAAAAAAAACCCAAAAATAAACTAAACCAAACACAACCAGTAAAAAGATCATAAATCTGAGGCTGTAAATTACTTGACTAATTTAGAAAACTACTACCCTGGGAGGCGGGAAGAGTACTTCTATCTCTCCGACTTCCAGTTCTGCAAACTCCAAGCTTACCAGTAATGCCAGTGCTTTAAGCATTCTTCATTAGCTGAATACAAAGTGTGAAAAACATGTACATTTCACACTGTCATTATTAAAATTATTTTAATAACAAGTAGCTAATTTTTGCATTTTAATTAAAAGACGCATATGAAAAATGTATCAATGTATTCATATATTTAGAAATTAAAAAATAAAAAAAAATAAAAATTGTATAAATATAAATGTGTGTGTATCTTTGTGTGTTCTTTTACTATTTCCCTGTTGCTTTTGTTCCTTGAGGAATCAGAAAATCAGACAGTAAAAATTATGTGTGGCAAAAAATTTACTAGGGATTACTTGAACAATGCCTGGAAAAAAACAGTGATAAGTTTTAAAACGAGGATTATTCTGCATCTGAAGCAAAAGATTAAAAGCCATTTTCTTTCTGAAAATATATGCTCCAAAATATTTTAACGTTGCCATATTTAAGAAAATAGAACTCTCTCATAGGAAAGTAGCAATATTCATGTTGAAGGAGCACGCAATTTAATCACGTGGGTGGTGACTGCAGTTGACTACAGCTAACAGCATAAGTGAAGCAAAAGCATTTTGATGATGCTTATCAGGCTCTGAGAAACACCACTGAGTTTTGGTTAAACATGCAGAACTGATTCCTGGTATTCTCATGGTGAAGTTACATATGTCTTGCAGTATCTTGAGCAAAAGTTATTCAAGACCATCAGCACAAAAGTAAAGCTACATGTTTTAGATGTTTTGCTTGGATGTTAGAAACAAAGAAAATCAATTAGGTGGCAGAAAGGGTCTGTGTAGAGAGTATGGTAGGACTCAAGGAGAAAACATCTGTAAAAACCAAGTTTTCTGTCTTTTTAACCTTACTGACATTATGTCCTAAGGCCTCTTTTGGTACATGAGCTGGATTTATCCATGACATACAATATGACTTGTTACAGTATGTCAAGTGGATGAAAAGAAACCTTTTTCTTCCCATTTAAGGATGTCCTTCCAGTGCCTGAATGACATTTCTTCTCAGGAAATTTGACCTTTCACAGTGAAGGTCACCTTTTGTCAGCTGGAAAATCATTTATACCACTGCCAATCAAGAATTATTTCATTGGGCTCTTATTTTATTTGTCTGGGTATGTAGTGGAAAATGTATGCTTAAGAAGTCATTGGAAAGTGCACTTTACCTATAATCCTTAGCATTTTTCCCAGATAATTTGTATTGTTGTCACCTTACATTTGGGTTCATAATCAGCATTTAATTAAATAAACTGTTAATTTCTAATGATTGCATTCATTATCAGATGGGAAGTGGATGAAATGAGGAAGCATTAGGTATCCATACCTTCCGATTCTTTCCCTTTAATCTATATAATAAAACCCTTTTTATTATATAGAAACTTTTTCACATGGCTATCAGCTTTATACTACAAAATAAAATACCTCCTATATATATCAACTAGCTTTGGATCACTTAGTGTGAAGTGATTCTTGCTCCACATACCCATTTGAAATCTCCCTTGTTCTTGTAAAATACTGAGTTAATATTTTTTCTATTAATAAATAATTAATTTTAGGTAAAAGGAAGTATGCTAACCAGGTTATGCTATCAGGTAAAATAAAAATATTTTGTTTCTGACATCACTATTTTGAAACGTCACTGTTGCCAGAATGTGTTCTATGAATGAGACCTTCTTTTCCAGATCACTAGGTAAAGAAAAGGTTGGTTATATTTTCTTCCATAATTACCAGACCTGACTGGAAAGAAAAAATGCAGTGGTTTTTTTGCAATAATAGAAGAGAAATAAATTATATATTAAGAATATTTTTAAAAACCCTGCATAAATGAGAGCAGTATCTATGGTACCAATTATACAAGAAGGAATGGTGTAATTTTAGTGCAATTAGAAGCAATGCTTTTATTAATTAAACAACTAGACTCAGGGAATTTCAAAAGACTGCTACAAAAAATTGACTATTTCAAACATTTTTCCATTTGTCGCACCAAAACCCTGCATCTTATGTATATCTTGTCCTTATTCTTATTTTACTTGTTAAGAAAATAAAATGATTAGTGAATATTTGACCTGGTTTTGGCCAGGACATGGTTAATTTTTTTCAATAGCTGGGAGTTGCCAGGACCCTGATATTATCCAATTACCGCCTCATGCCAATAATGGGAGCAGAGGGAAGGGACTCTCCTTTCTGAGGAGAAGGGTGTTCTGACTGGTCAGGAGAAAAGGAAGTGGAGAAGAGCAGGTCAGTGTTTGTTTATTGTTGTAGGCTTTCCATGTAAATAATTTCTTCGTCTCGAACCTTTTGCATTAATATTGTTGCTCATTGTTTTTGTCTTCCCTCATTGATTTCAATCTTGTTCTTATCTCAACCTGTGATCTTTGCCTTTTGTGCTTCCACTTGGAGGAGGAGGCGGAGCGAGAAGTGGTGTGGCTTTAGTGGGAGTGCTAAATGGGAGAATATCCATTTACCCATTCCAGAACCAGGATAATACTGCAGATTCTGTCTGTAGATCACAAATGTTATCAGTTTGGGGAATTTTAATGCCTGGGAAAGGTATAGAAATGCCATTGCTTGTGATAAGAATATTGATCTGCCCATAGGGAATGGGGTGAAATTTTCTTAGTGAATTTTTTGGATTTATGTCTGACCTTCAGTACAGATGATTACATAACTGGAAACACTCATGATGATGGAACAGATAATAAAGGTTAAATTTAGCAGAAAAGCATCCTTTTCTTAAGACTGGCTCTCATTAAGAGGAATATAACTTACATGAACTTTTTCTGGCAGCATAGTCAGCTTGGGAAATAACCTAAAAAGAGAGCTGCATGTAGAAATGTATCCCTTTTGAACCACTGTTTCTTCAATTACCTCTAAAGTATCTATTAAAATAATATTTATGATACCCTAAAGACACAATGAAAGATGGTTTAATGACTGTAAATTTAAAATATATCTTCCTCTTTGCCAAGCGTACAGTGCTAACATGGGCACTGTAAATTTTTTTGCAAGGAATACCCTTATGCTTGCATGAGAATGGAAGCATTGCCCATTCGGCCTTCTTGCACTTCACTTTTTGCAATATTTCAAGAAACTTTCTTAAATTCTTATGTCATTTAGATCTCAATTTGATTTATTCTTTCATTTTCTTTTAAATCTTGTTTCTCATTTTTTTGGTTTGGGGAATTTTGAGAAGTTTTTTTTTTTGTTGCTTAGTTTGTTGGGGTTCCTTTTTCTCCTGTATCTCAAACAATTTTCCTTTTACTTAGTTAGAACTGTACTTTGCTGTTAATTAAGTACCTGCAGTTAGCACCAGTCAAGTATTTGCTATAATGGTAAACACAGAATAAACACTTACTCCAAGAGATGTGAATAGAGTCAAATCTGGAAATCTGCTTTCTTGTGATTGATTGCTTTGTGATGTGCCTTTGTTACATCTCAAATTGAAACATTTTCTCTAAAGACAGAGAAAGCAAAAAGAGCATTTCTAAATCTTTAAATTTTATGTAGCTGAAACAAACTTTTTATATACTGTGTATATGTAATATAAAAATCTGTTATGAATCATTATTCAAAATCAAGCCATTGTATTAAATATGTAACTTAGTTCAAAACTGAATACTCTCATGTTTCAGTTCACCCTTGTAAAAATCCTCCATCCAGTATTTTATGAATAATTCAAATACCAAATACTTATTTTCATACTTATTCTATAATATTTAAATATGAGTTAGATTGTTTATGCTATAATCTTATGTAAATCTGTGCCCATAAAACCATGTCTCTACTTGGCCATACACTGTTGGATCCTCAAAAGCTTGTTTACTGCAATGGTGGTTGGGTATGTACTGGAAAAATCCCATTTGTAAGAACTGCAGTATTTCAAACTTTTCTGTTTTGTTTGTGTAGGCCAAGTAATTTTCTGTTACTTTTTTGGCACTGGAATAAAAGGAATGTGAAAGTATTTATTCTCTATGTATTTATGTCTCAGAGTTTTTAGCTAATTTTTTCAGAAACTGTTTTTGTGTTTACATTTATCTCCGCTATTATCATTATAACATGTTTATTTCATACTGGATTCAAGTATACCTTAATCATTGCATAAGGGTTACAAACCATTTTTGTAATTTGTCTCTTGCTGAAAATCAGCTTTTCTAGAAAATGCACCTAGTGTTCATCTTTGAACTAAAAATTAAAGGACCATAGTTCTATGCATTAAAATGTTTTGGTGATCGTTCTGTTGCAGTTTCTGAAACAAAGGTCTTGAAAAAACATTTTTCTGATCTATCTTGCTACCTCTTCTTTTTAGCTACTCAGGAAAATTAAATATACCAACCCCCGGGGACTCTCAAGTTGCGAGGTGCGGCAGACAGATGTCACCAAAATTCCACAATTCAGCCGCCTCAAATACGTTCACGTGTCCGTGGACACCTTTTCCAGCGCCGTCTTCGCCTCTGCCCACACAGGGGAGAAAGCTTCGGATGTCCAGAAACATCTCATCCAGGCTTTCTCCGTGTTGGGCATCCCAAAGAGGCTCAAGACTGATAATGGGCCCACGTATGCCTCCAGGGAGCTTAGAGTTTTCCTGCAGCAATGGGGAATAGAGCATCGAACAGGCATCCCCTATTCCCCCACAGGTCAAGCCGTGATCGAGAGGACCCATCAGAGCTTAAAAAGAGTCCTAGGCCACTTAACACCAGCGATGAAGATGGAATCCCCTCAGGTCCAGTTATCTAGGGCGCTGTACACCTTAAATTTTCTAAATTGCTCATTTGATAATTTCAATCCGCCCATAGTACAGCATTTCGGGGGGCACGGTGACCTGCGGCTAAAGGAGAAGCCCCCTGTTCTGGTGAGGGACTCGGAGACCTGGCGGCAAGAGGGGCTGTTTCAGCTTGTGACTTGGGGGCGGGGATATGCCTGCGTGTCCACCCCCTCGGGTCCCAAGTGGGTCCCTTCCCGCTGGGTTCGCCCGTATGTCCCCCGTGCAAAAAAGACACCAAGTCCAGTCCCACAAGTGGCAGTGGCGAGCTGGCGGCGGAGACGGAGGCTCTGCAAACCACCGTCACATCCTGAAGCCTCCCAAGCAGAAATGTTCCTCCCTGGTCCCGATCCAGCAACCTTCCTTTCTGATTTCTTTCATTCACTCTCCCCGGAATCCTCTCCTTGATTCCAAGCCCTGGACTCTAATCAGTCCTGTCTTATTCTGTTTTAGACTCGCGCACCATGCCCGCCCGCTTCCGGACCCTGGCCAGCATCACCATTGCCATCTTGGTGACCACTGTGGCTCCGTGGCCTATCCCGCAGCCTTCCCATAATATCTGGAAGCTGCTGGCACAATCCCTGGGCCGCGATGACATCTGCCTAGACACCGGAGCAGCAGACAATCCGCTTGGGACCTGCCTGGTGGGGATCCCTCTCCTTCCTGAAGCCCTTCCCTTCTTTTTAAACCCTTCTTCTGTATCTGGAGGCATATGGAGAAACCCCCCTTTTCATTCGTTACCGTTTTTAGACCATGAGCCTCTAGAATTTACTTTGCTCGGAGCTGCAAAAGCCCCTTTTTGTTTCCAGTTCACCCCTACCCATATCCCGGAAACTTGGAGAAATGTAGTCAATATGAAGCAAAACAAAAAAGAATTTACAGCTAAAGAGTGGTGCCGAACACTCTCCACCTTTCGGCATTTCTCTACAACAGATGGTTTGCCTCGAGCCCTCCCCAAGGGATTTTTCTTAATCTGTGGCAACCGAGCTTGGGAAGGCATCCCCGCTCGCCTTGTCGGAGGCCCATGCACCCTTGGCCAGCTGACCCTGTTCTCCCCCAACACGTCCGAAATTATTGATTGGCAAATGAAAGATGCTACAGAGGGTGAGATTAGACAGAAAAGAAATGCAAAACCATTCGGCTCAGATTGCGATCCCGAAATTGCTCATTGGCCCAAAACTAAAAGGATCGCAATGTCTGTGTTGTTGCCCTGGGTTGCGGCCGCGAAGGCCCTGGGCGAATTGGGCGAGCTAGAGTGTTGGGTAGCTAAACAGGCGAATTTGACCTCAGCCGCATTAAGTGACCTCCTACGAGATGAGCAGATAACCAGGCAGGCCACCCTCCAAAATCGAGCGGCCCTGGACTACCAGCTTTTGCTACACCATCATTCGTGCAGGGAGTTCAGGGGTCTCTGCTGCTTCGACTTACAGTCTAAGGCCCAGGATGTGCAGGCCAAAATCGAAGAAATGAAAGACCACGTCTCGAGAATTCAGCAAGAGCCACAGGACTGGCTTTGCCAGCTTTTTTCAGGGTCCGGACTGTCCAGCTGGGCCGTTTCCGTTGTTAAAGACTTGTTATATGTTTTGGTTGTGTTTATTATTGTGTTTATGAGCGCTGCTGTCATCTGGAAATGCTTGAAAGGAGTTCTGCAGAGACTCACCGAACACCCTCAGGTCAATGCTGTCCTGGCCACTCCTTTTCCCCCACCACCGGTCTATGAAGAGATGGCCCCTCTGCCGCAACCTCCACCACCGAGCCCAGCGAGCCCAGAAAACATCGCCCCAATGTCGCTGGGGGCTGATTCTGATGACCATGAAGACTTCGAAACCACAGATGCTGAATAGACTCAAAGACAGTTTTACTAATTAAGTTCGCACATCCCCCCATGTTTCTTTTTCCTTTTTCGTTTAGTTTAAAAAAGGGGGAGATGTCGCGGTGCGCGTAGTTCGTTTTGAAAGGTTTTCACAATTGTTCAGTTCAGTTCTGTAAGAGTTTTATACGATTTTATAAGTTAATTTCAGTTGCCCAAGATGGCGATTTTTATTCAGGGCTCCCCCCTCCCTCCCCCTTCTCCCTCATGCGGGCTAACTGCCAGTCTTTGTGTTTCCGTAGCAACTCCCGCTTTTTTGTATCTGCTTAGCCATCAATCAGTTTCCCCCTTCTCAGTTGCCCCGGCGACCCCCCTGTCCCTCACCCTCTCCCCACTCCCAGTCCCTAGAACCTTCCACCAGGGGCTGGGGGTGATTGGTGCAGCGCGGGGAGCCACTCCTTAATTGTTTTCTTATTTTCTGCTGTGCCTTGCCCATCATTTGTATCTCTGTTATTATTGGTTGTTTGTGCCTTCCCCCTCCCCTCGGAGATCCTTTATTTGCCCCCTCCGAGGGGCGGGCGGGGGGCAGTTGCTTGCACTCCCTACCCGACCTGTTGTCCCTTTCCCTTTAATAAACCCAGTTCCTGCTGCGAGCTCCTGCCTTGCCTCGCGTTTCCTTGCCTCGTTGGATTGTTTGCTGCCTTGCGCCTCTCCTCTACAGTCTCTCTCAGGGACGCCTTTCCCCGCCTTGACGCAGGGAAGGTCTTTGGCAGCCAGCCTTCCCCAGCCGCCTCTCTGGAGCCAATGCTGTTGCGAGCAAGGGGTTGGCCCAACCAGGCTGTGTGCTGCGGGACACTTGTGGTCACTAGCCGGGGCCAGACGCCCGCGCAGCCGCATGTCTAAAAATCTCTCTTCTTCCACAACCCTCTAACTTGGATTTAGACTCTAAAATAATCTCTACTGAATCAACTTTAAGCAGTAATTCTGGAGATTTTGTGGGGAGTTGCATTTTTTTAATAAAGATTTTTTTACCAGTTACTATATTATGCCCTATTTGAATACTTTCATAACTTTCCCTTAAAAATTATTAGAAATTGTGATTCATCAGACATTTAAGATTTCCTCTTCTAAGTTCGTCTCCAAAAAACTGTCAAGTTGTAACAGCTGAAACTATATTTGGAATTTAATCTGTGTTTAAAACCAAAAGATTATTCAAACAAGCAAAAATCACAATATTGCTTCTAGTGTTTCTAGTGTTAAGCCCAATGTTATTTCAGAATCATTAAGTTCACTTAAAACTGCACATTCTTTCTTGTTATGGTCTTGTTTTCAAAGGAAACAGGGTAAATACTAGTTTCCATTTTTTGCAGTTTTTGACAAGTATGTACAGTATTTGCAATAACATAATGTGACTTTTTATCTGCAGTCTGAAGAGTACAAATATTTACACTGTTTTCTAAACATCACTTTTATTAGCAAGGCTAATGCTCTTGCTAGCTGAATAAGACTGAATGCAAATATAACATTACAGGATTTCATGAAAATTTGTAATATTTGGCCTGAATCCGATCTTTTAAAGGATAAATCTGTGTTTTCATATATATTTCCATCTAGCCCAGCAAAATCTTCATTCTTTTGTTGGAGCTTTGGGGCATTGTTGCCATGAAAATATTAAGGAGTAAGTGCAATGAAATATTTTTCTGATTATCTGGGATTCTTAAAGAAAACAATGCATTTCCTTTTCTGTACAAACTGGAAAACTAAGTTATTTTAATATACTTTTTTTCCCCCTTGATTTTAAACAAACTAGTTTATTCTCATTTACTTATTGACATTTCTTTGCTGTAACTTCTAGATTATAGTTAGCAGCTTGTCAAAATGCATGTGAGAAATTTGTGCTGCCGGAAGTAATGGAATACCTAGTAATAAAAATGAAAATTAAAGAGGTTAAACAGAAATAATAAAAATAGAAATGAGGAACAATATTGTTCAAGTAATAACAAAGACTTATATGTACAATAGAGGGAATTAAGTCTGTTCTTACATGTTACAGTAACTCTGTGAAAAACCCAACCAAAAAAAAACCCAAAAATAAACTAAACCAAACACAACCAGTAAAAAGATCATAAATCTGAGGCTGTAAATTACTTGACTAATTTAGAAAACTACTACCCTGGGAGGCGGGAAGAGTACTTCTATCTCTCCGACTTCCAGTTCTGCAAACTCCAAGCTTACCAGTAATGCCAGTGCTTTAAGCATTCTTCATTAGCTGAATACAAAGTGTGAAAAACATGTACATTTCACACTGTCATTATTAAAATTATTTTAATAACAAGTAGCTAATTTTTGCATTTTAATTAAAAGACGCATATGAAAAATGTATCAATGTATTCATATATTTAGAAATTAAAAAATAAAAAAAAATAAAAATTGTATAAATATAAATGTGTGTGTATCTTTGTGTGTTCTTTTACTATTTCCCTGTTGCTTTTGTTCCTTGAGGAATCAGAAAATCAGACAGTAAAAATTATGTGTGGCAAAAAATTTACTAGGGATTACTTGAACAATGCCTGGAAAAAAACAGTGATAAGTTTTAAAACGAGGATTATTCTGCATCTGAAGCAAAAGATTAAAAGCCATTTTCTTTCTGAAAATATATGCTCCAAAATATTTTAACGTTGCCATATTTAAGAAAATAGAACTCTCTCATAGGAAAGTAGCAATATTCATGTTGAAGGAGCACGCAATTTAATCACGTGGGTGGTGACTGCAGTTGACTACAGCTAACAGCATAAGTGAAGCAAAAGCATTTTGATGATGCTTATCAGGCTCTGAGAAACACCACTGAGTTTTGGTTAAACATGCAGAACTGATTCCTGGTATTCTCATGGTGAAGTTACATATGTCTTGCAGTATCTTGAGCAAAAGTTATTCAAGACCATCAGCACAAAAGTAAAGCTACATGTTTTAGATGTTTTGCTTGGATGTTAGAAACAAAGAAAATCAATTAGGTGGCAGAAAGGGTCTGTGTAGAGAGTATGGTAGGACTCAAGGAGAAAACATCTGTAAAAACCAAGTTTTCTGTCTTTTTAACCTTACTGACATTATGTCCTAAGGCCTCTTTTGGTACATGAGCTGGATTTATCCATGACATACAATATGACTTGTTACAGTATGTCAAGTGGATGAAAAGAAACCTTTTTCTTCCCATTTAAGGATGTCCTTCCAGTGCCTGAATGACATTTCTTCTCAGGAAATTTGACCTTTCACAGTGAAGGTCACCTTTTGTCAGCTGGAAAATCATTTATACCACTGCCAATCAAGAATTATTTCATTGGGCTCTTATTTTATTTGTCTGGGTATGTAGTGGAAAATGTATGCTTAAGAAGTCATTGGAAAGTGCACTTTACCTATAATCCTTAGCATTTTTCCCAGATAATTTGTATTGTTGTCACCTTACATTTGGGTTCATAATCAGCATTTAATTAAATAAACTGTTAATTTCTAATGATTGCATTCATTATCAGATGGGAAGTGGATGAAATGAGGAAGCATTAGGTATCCATACCTTCCGATTCTTTCCCTTTAATCTATATAATAAAACCCTTTTTATTATATAGAAACTTTTTCACATGGCTATCAGCTTTATACTACAAAATAAAATACCTCCTATATATATCAACTAGCTTTGGATCACTTAGTGTGAAGTGATTCTTGCTCCACATACCCATTTGAAATCTCCCTTGTTCTTGTAAAATACTGAGTTAATATTTTTTCTATTAATAAATAATTAATTTTAGGTAAAAGGAAGTATGCTAACCAGGTTATGCTATCAGGTAAAATAAAAATATTTTGTTTCTGACATCACTATTTTGAAACGTCACTGTTGCCAGAATGTGTTCTATGAATGAGACCTTCTTTTCCAGATCACTAGGTAAAGAAAAGGTTGGTTATATTTTCTTCCATAATTACCAGACCTGACTGGAAAGAAAAAATGCAGTGGTTTTTTTGCAATAATAGAAGAGAAATAAATTATATATTAAGAATATTTTTAAAAACCCTGCATAAATGAGAGCAGTATCTATGGTACCAATTATACAAGAAGGAATGGTGTAATTTTAGTGCAATTAGAAGCAATGCTTTTATTAATTAAACAACTAGACTCAGGGAATTTCAAAAGACTGCTACAAAAAATTGACTATTTCAAACATTTTTCCATTTGTCGCACCAAAACCCTGCATCTTATGTATATCTTGTCCTTATTCTTATTTTACTTGTTAAGAAAATAAAATGATTAGTGAATATTTGACCTGGTTTTGGCCAGGACATGGTTAATTTTTTTCAATAGCTGGGAGTTGCCAGGACCCTGATATTATCCAATTACCGCCTCATGCCAATAATGGGAGCAGAGGGAAGGGACTCTCCTTTCTGAGGAGAAGGGTGTTCTGACTGGTCAGGAGAAAAGGAAGTGGAGAAGAGCAGGTCAGTGTTTGTTTATTGTTGTAGGCTTTCCATGTAAATAATTTCTTCGTCTCGAACCTTTTGCATTAATATTGTTGCTCATTGTTTTTGTCTTCCCTCATTGATTTCAATCTTGTTCTTATCTCAACCTGTGATCTTTGCCTTTTGTGCTTCCACTTGGAGGAGGAGGCGGAGCGAGAAGTGGTGTGGCTTTAGTGGGAGTGCTAAATGGGAGAATATCCATTTACCCATTCCAGAACCAGGATAATACTGCAGATTCTGTCTGTAGATCACAAATGTTATCAGTTTGGGGAATTTTAATGCCTGGGAAAGGTATAGAAATGCCATTGCTTGTGATAAGAATATTGATCTGCCCATAGGGAATGGGGTGAAATTTTCTTAGTGAATTTTTTGGATTTATGTCTGACCTTCAGTACAGATGATTACATAACTGGAAACACTCATGATGATGGAACAGATAATAAAGGTTAAATTTAGCAGAAAAGCATCCTTTTCTTAAGACTGGCTCTCATTAAGAGGAATATAACTTACATGAACTTTTTCTGGCAGCATAGTCAGCTTGGGAAATAACCTAAAAAGAGAGCTGCATGTAGAAATGTATCCCTTTTGAACCACTGTTTCTTCAATTACCTCTAAAGTATCTATTAAAATAATATTTATGATACCCTAAAGACACAATGAAAGATGGTTTAATGACTGTAAATTTAAAATATATCTTCCTCTTTGCCAAGCGTACAGTGCTAACATGGGCACTGTAAATTTTTTTGCAAGGAATACCCTTATGCTTGCATGAGAATGGAAGCATTGCCCATTCGGCCTTCTTGCACTTCACTTTTTGCAATATTTCAAGAAACTTTCTTAAATTCTTATGTCATTTAGATCTCAATTTGATTTATTCTTTCATTTTCTTTTAAATCTTGTTTCTCATTTTTTTGGTTTGGGGAATTTTGAGAAGTTTTTTTTTTTTGTTGCTTAGTTTGTTGGGGTTCCTTTTTCTCCTGTATCTCAAACAATTTTCCTTTTACTTAGTTAGAACTGTACTTTGCTGTTAATTAAGTACCTGCAGTTAGCACCAGTCAAGTATTTGCTATAATGGTAAACACAGAATAAACACTTACTCCAAGAGATGTGAATAGAGTCAAATCTGGAAATCTGCTTTCTTGTGATTGATTGCTTTGTGATGTGCCTTTGTTACATCTCAAATTGAAACATTTTCTCTAAAGACAGAGAAAGCAAAAAGAGCATTTCTAAATCTTTAAATTTTATGTAGCTGAAACAAACTTTTTATATACTGTGTATATGTAATATAAAAATCTGTTATGAATCATTATTCAAAATCAAGCCATTGTATTAAATATGTAACTTAGTTCAAAACTGAATACTCTCATGTTTCAGTTCACCCTTGTAAAAATCCTCCATCCAGTATTTTATGAATAATTCAAATACCAAATACTTATTTTCATACTTATTCTATAATATTTAAATATGAGTTAGATTGTTTATGCTATAATCTTATGTAAATCTGTGCCCATAAAACCATGTCTCTACTTGGCCATACACTGTTGGATCCTCAAAAGCTTGTTTACTGCAATGGTGGTTGGGTATGTACTGGAAAAATCCCATTTGTAAGAACTGCAGTATTTCAAACTTTTCTGTTTTGTTTGTGTAGGCCAAGTAATTTTCTGTTACTTTTTTGGCACTGGAATAAAAGGAATGTGAAAGTATTTATTCTCTATGTATTTATGTCTCAGAGTTTTTAGCTAATTTTTTCAGAAACTGTTTTTGTGTTTACATTTATCTCCGCTATTATCATTATAACATGTTTATTTCATACTGGATTCAAGTATACCTTAATCATTGCATAAGGGTTACAAACCATTTTTGTAATTTGTCTCTTGCTGAAAATCAGCTTTTCTAGAAAATGCACCTAGTGTTCATCTTTGAACTAAAAATTAAAGGACCATAGTTCTATGCATTAAAATGTTTTGGTGATCGTTCTGTTGCAGTTTCTGAAACAAAGGTCTTGAAAAAACATTTTTCTGATCTATCTTGCTACCTCTTCTTTTTAGCTACTCAGGAAAATTAAATATACTAACTGTAAAAAAAAGAGAAATACTATTATAGCTATCTTAACAAGATAAAATAATCAAAAAAGTTCATAAATGCAGGTACTGACAGAATAATTTTGGGAATAAAAAAAAAGAAGCTAGTTCTGTTGCAATGCAATAGAATCTGCAATATCTTTTGCAATAAGAAATTTATAATGAAAATGCAAACAAGAAGTACTAAAGAAGGAGGAAATTTCAATAACTTGTTAATTCAAATTTCAATAATTTGTTAACTCAAATCCTTCAACATGAATGTCTGATCTGATACATAATAATGCTTTCAAAGATATTGAGCACCAACAGTTCCATTTAAATTGTAGGTGTTCAGTAAAATGGAAGGTCAAGTTTAATACAGATTGATTTAAATATTTAATGTAAATATACAGCTTCTAAAATTTTTATCTAAAGAGAATGTCACTTTGTTACGAAAAGAGTAAGTAGGACAGGAGGAAAATAGAGTAATGTGTATGAACCTGGTAAATAATTAGACAGGTTTTTTTGGTCTAAAACCTGTTTCTTGAATTGTCAACAATATTCTCCTACTCTTTTATGATTAAGCCTAGGATTAAAAAAAATTCGAAAGACCTTGAAAATTTCAGGGGACATTCAAGATGCAAAATCTCTGATAAAATTCTATGTTTTTATAGACCATGCTATGAATGTGACATTTTCTTTTATTTTCTATTACCTGTGTGAAAAGGGTAGATTTCAGGATGTCACATGGCTGAAGGAATATCTGGATATTAAGAATCTGGTATTCACGGAGTTTCTTCTGTGTGAATCTGTCTTGATGATAAAACCTTCTGCGGTTAACAAAAAATGGTGTGTCCGTAAGGTGGAGAAAAGAGTCAAGGTTACTTATTAAAATAAAGACCAGTCATGTAACCAAAACTGTTATGTATTTGGTAATCAGAAAGCAGATGATTAATTCTGTTAAGACTCTAATTCATTCCCCAGAGGAGATGGTCTACTGGGCATCAGTAAGGAACAAGCAAACAACAGCACTTTAGGGAATATCATGGAAATGCCGGTTAATCTAATTCCCAAAGGAATTAGAGAGCGTGTCTCCCAAAAGGTGAAGAGGCCAACAGCCCAGCTGAAATACCACTGCACCAGTGCACACAGATGGGTTATGAACAGGAGCTTGGAATCATGGTGAAATTAGGAAACTCCGATTTATTTGCTATCGCGGGAACATGGTGGAATGAGTAACATGATGGGAGCACTGCAATTTAGGGCCACAAGATTCTCAGAAGAGATAGCCCGGGAAGGAGGAGTGGAGTTGTTGCTCTCTATGTTAAGGATAGACTGTGAAGAGCTGCCTCTGAGTAACAGTCATGAATGGGTTGAGAGACTGGGTAAAAATCAAGCACAGGGCCTATAAAGTGCAATATTGTTCCTCAGCTACAAGCTGTCTTGCAAATAAACAGATCGTAAATAACGGTGGGGGTAAAGGAATAGCAAATTAGTGTCACTCTGTGGTGCCCAAGATGAATTCAAACTTAACTTTCTCTTCCCTTTAAAATGGTTTTATAACGAAGGAATTATATGGCGATGATGTGACAGAAGTAGACATATGCACCATTGTACCGTGTTTCCCAGAAAAAGCATAAGCACTAATATCAGTTTGGAGTATTATTAGGAATTTGTTGATTATCCTGGGTTTGCGTCAGTTTGGTTTCTAATGAGTTAGTCATGTAGGATATTTATTTTTAAATGAAATAAAAAGTTGGGTTTTTTTTTTTTTTTTAGAAACACGAAGCATTTCATAATTTATGGCTAAATACTTACATAAATGGTTCTGAATTTTCTGACTCTTAATCAGTTTCCAGTCAAAAATCTTAACAATATTCTTGTTCTTAGTTCATGAAAGCTGGAGAAGTCGGCATTGAGCGTTTTTTTTTCATGCTTGAATGATGACAATCTTAGTAGAAAAAACATAAAAGAAAAAAGAAAAAGATAAATTACATAGTTTTGGGAAAACATAATTTTCCAAAATAAGTTTAGTCTCATATTTATAAAACAATTTACCTAAAACATTAACTTAAACTAAATTGTTTAAAAAAATAGAAGGTGTGTGTTTGAAAGAGTGCTTCCTACACAGATTAGGAGAGAAAATTTTCTGCACACAAATACAGAGTTTAATTGCTTTTCTGAATGACTTGTAATAAATTCTGCAATAAAAACTGTGAATAGGGTAGTCATTCCAATTTTTTTTTCATTCTATTGTTACTAGATAATGGCATTTCACAATTTTCAAACTATGACTTCATTTTGAAAATAATATGAGCTTCTGATGCAACACACTACTGGAGGCTGGTCACGTTATAAATGATAGAAACTGTAACACAATAGGGTAGCTGCCCAGCAGCTGTCTAGAACTACAATGATGATTTATTCAAGAAATGATAAAAATTAACAGTTTGCAACCTGTAGTTCTTTTTCACTTCTACGTTATTCAATTTTCTGTTTATTTGAACAAACTTGATTTAATTTGAGAGGCATTAATTTATCTCACAACTGAGGGAAAAAGTTGAGGCATCAAAGTTAAAAAACATGTTTTTAACTACGAGTTAAAAAAATGTTAATTTATGGCCTCTGACAGGTAAATGACTTCATTCTTTTTTAATTCTGGTTGTCTGCCTGTGTTACTAATTTTGAAGTGAGTTTCTCTTACTGGGTACAACAGAACACTACAACATGGTAGGTATCACATATTTTCTCATCCAGAAATTAGTTTAAAAAAAAGAAAAAAAAAGGCATAAAATAGAAAGAAGAACTAAATATGGGACATAAAATCACATAGCATCATCCTCAATCGATCCACATTCTGCTAAACAGAATAGATTAAAACTTGGCTGAAGATTAGCTGTGAAGGCACCTAATTTAATAGATGTCTTCATTATAATTTTCTTTTTTAAGGGAAAACAGACATCAGCAAAGTAGTTATAACTGTAATGTGTGGATGTGTGGCAAAAGTTTGTCAGAAATGAATGATATTAGTATACAAAGAAAAAGGATAAATAGAATGATAAATCAAGTTTGTAAAAAATCTAAACATCCCGAAATATTCTGTAGGTGATCTAAGTTGACCTTGCCTGAGGAGAAAAAAGTGCTTTAAATGGTTGTCTGTGACTGTACAACTCTTTTTTTTCTCATTTATGAGCAATTGCCCTGGTTTTGTCTTGGATGGAGTTGGTTTTCTTCTTAGTAGCTGGTACAGCGCTGTGTTTTGGATTTAGTATGAGAATTATGTTGATGATTCAGTTGTTTCTAAGCAGTGTTTACCCTGAATCAAGGATGTTTCAGTGCTGGGGTTGCCGCCGAAAATCCCGGCTAGCTTGGCAGCACGCAGCCAGCAGTCCTTGGGGGCAGCGACCTGCAGCAGCGAGCAGCGGCTCTGGGCTAGAGGCGGGCTCGGCAAGATCGCAGCCTAGGGTAGCGACCTCCCACGGCTGAGGTGGGAGGCTTCACACCCTGACCCTTGGGCGGAGGGAATACTAGGCTGTCCAGCGAAGCTAACGAACCAGAAAGGAGGCGAGCAGACACTCTCTATGAAAAAGGTTGGAGGTTTATTCCAACGCAACCAACACACCAACTGGGAAGACAGAGAAGGTCTGCCGAGGAAAGCTGGGCGCAGCCAGCTTAAATAAGGAAGGGGAGGAGACAAGGGGTACAGCTAAGATTGGACAAAGGAAATGACGGGCAGAGCATGAGACCAAAGGGGATACCCGGTGGGAGGGAGGAAGGTGTAGTTGAAATCTTGGTACCAATCACTACCCAGCCAGAGAAGAACCCTCTGGAACCTGGGCAGGACTGGGGGAAGACTGACAGGCCATTAGGGGAGGAGAACAACACAACTGACAATACAACTCGAACTAGGATTGGTTGAAACTGGGGAGAGAGAGAAAGTGACAGTGGTAACTTGGGCGTCCGGGGAGGGAGCAACTGGGGGCAGAACCATTCGAAAATAAAAAAGGGGGGATGGAACATACCAATTCATCATACATGGAACGGAACCCGTACAATAAGAAATATGAAAACGCAGTGCACCGCAACATTTCAGTGCCTCATGCTCTGCTGAAGATGCACAAGAAGATGGTAGGTAGCACAGGTGGGACAACTGAAGCAAAAAGGCCAAAGGGATGTTCCACACCATGGACTGCATGCCCAGTGTATAAAGTGGGGGTAGTTGGTGGGAGGGGCTAATCACTGCTTGGGGCATGACAGATGGGCGTCTATCCATGGGTGGTGAGCAATTGCTTCACGCATCGTTAGTTTCTCTTGGGTTTTGTCCCTTGCCCTTTTCATTATTTTTCATTATTTATTAATCTTAGTTGTAGCATCCTTGTAGTTAATTTTCTTTGGAATACTAAACCATTCTCATCTCAACCCATGAGTTTTACTTTCTTTTCCAATTCTTCTCATCCCACATGGGGTGTGGAGGGTAGTGAGTGGGCAGTTGCACGGCACTGAGTTGCTGACTAGGATTAAACCACAACTGGAACATAAAATTGATAAATATTAAAACTATAAGGGTACTAGAAAATATCAGTATTATCATTGATGTATTTGGTAAACTGAAAATATTATTATGATTGGTTGGGATATGAGTTTAAACAAGGTATTAAAAGGGATTTAATAACCTATGATACATTTTATTTTAAAACAAACTTTTCAATGAGTTCAAATAACATAGTGTTTCAACAGAAAGAAACAGAATATAAGTATATATATTCTTAAATGAGATTAGCTATTTTAAACAGAAACTGAAACATTATTATTACTCCTTTATTACAAAGACACATGAAGGTTATACAACTGAAAACTAAAATAACTTTCCTCTCTATATCAGCATTACTTTGAAAATCTATCTGAATTTAGAAATGTGCAGACTCTTTGCCTAAATGACATAACTGCATAAATGACATTTTAGAAATAATAATGAGGTTACAATAAAAAAATAGAAGGGGAAAAAACCAAAAAATATATTATCTGGCCATGGAATGCTTTCTTTATATTTTGTCAAGAACAAACTTATGTGCTTATGATCTTCAGACAGAACTGTCTGCTTTCTTTGGACCTGCAATGCAGTGCTTTGGTACAATAGTCTCTTTGGTGTCAGAAATATGTCTTTGAAAATTCTGCCTCCACAGCATGTGCTTTTCCAGGCAGTTTACCATTTCCCACAGTTAATCAATCTTCTAGAAACGATGTAGCTATGAACACTCCCCAGGAACTTTATAGGTATGATTCTCACATGTTGAACTTGTTTGCCATTGTTCCTCCTGCCCACTGTGCCTGCTGTGCTGAAGTTATTTCAGTCTTGTCCCTCGGAGTCAACAGATGATCTGAAACAACTGAGTAAACTGAATAGCTCAAAAATTTTTATTTCTTGAAGTTCCAGGAATGCTTGGTAGTAATTTGAAAAAGTACCATGAAAAAAAATTGCTTGCACTTGATTTTACGTGAACTTCAACAATTGAACTCAATTCCTTATTTCCAGGCAACACTCTAATTTATTTTTTAATAATAAAGTGGAGCCTTTGTGTTTTACATAAAATAAATTCCTTGTTCTATTTGGTTTTACCAATTATTTTGGAGTCATGTCTGTAGAATCCCAGAAAATTAGGAACTAATTTCTTTGTCTCAGTAGCCAGATGGCTGTAAATCCAACCAAGGACAGTTATAGTAGTTAAGAATTTTTGGTAATAGAGCTGAAGTTGGTTGGTATTAATATGCCATGAAAAAAACCCAGAGTTTTGATAGGAGATGGGGGCCAAGTGGATGTACAGCAGTACTTTTCTGGGACAAACATATTTGTTCAAGTCCACAGTGGCAGGGCAAAAAAATAAGACAAAACAAGAGCAGTAATGGGGCCAAGAAATGGGCATGGACTGCAGAGAGGGATCTAAACTACAAAACCCCCGAGAACACTTCTGATGTCTTTCCAGAATGGACTGAGAACAATAAGTAATCTGCATAGAAAGTGAGGAACATATCCTCAGGGTGGAGAAACCCATTCATAAGAAAGTATCCATCCCCAAGCCAGGTGGTGGTAGGGTGCTGGACATCTCATCAGCAGGAGCAATACTGGAACCAGGACAGGTGATTCCCTTCCTCCCCTCCCTCCCGTATATAATGGACTAGGGACTAACATACCAATTTCCACATCAAGTGTGTAATTTACCAGTAGAACTTTCTGATTCTGGATCCTCAGATTTCTGTCATTCCTTTTGACCATGAGCATTTACAATTTCGCGGCACTTTCTTCTTTCTTAGGGGTAAGATGTCACAATGTCCTCCCACATCTTAACTTTCAGTTTAAAATATGCTCTCCTATCTAGTTTATTAGGGCTATTAATGTATAATGACCTTCACATAATTCTGTTTCCTTTGTTCTTCAAGGAAAATGGGAACTAATAATTAATAGTTAATTATTTGATGAGTTAACAATTGCAAGCAAAAATATCTCAGTTTAAGAAATTACTCTTTCTGTCTCTCTTGCTCAACCACTAGGTTTCACCTCATCCAGAACTAAATTCCAAAATGAGTAGCTAGGTCTTCCATGGAAGTTAAAAGTATTTCACAGCCCCTTCAAATCAAACAGTAATGTCTTGGTTTGAATGAAAACTACTCCTTGTCAAGAAGAGTTAGTGGTAGTGAAACTTGCTTCATCAATTAATTGGCATATCAAAAATGAGGAATATTGTCCAAAAGTAATTTGCTGTTGAGTGCAGGCACCCAAATGATCTTCAATATGAACGTTGAAAATTAACCTTGAAGATAAACTGTGATCATCTCTTGCAGTATTTTCACTCTGACCTCATACAAAGAATAGACAGTTAGACATTCTTTTTCTGTAATTAATATTATCCAAATAAATGTTTCCAAGGCTTTAAGTTCAACTTCAGATGCTTTTTGCAGGAGTATCTTTACTAATTCCAATAGCATTATTTCATTTTCACACTTAAACAAGGCTCTTATAGTTATCATAGCTTTTTGTAGGCGGTTCTACATAACTTATATGTTAAATAGAAACACATAAAATTACTTTTTTTCTGTATATTTTTTGCTCAAGATCTTCCAGTTTGATTAATTTTAGATAATTTGCTGTTCATGTTTCTAAGTATTTATCATCATTTTATATCTTGGAGATATTTACAAAATACCTTGCTTTAAGGGAATATTTCAATTTAGGGAATACTTAGTGTATTGTTCTTCTCCATATCACTAATGAAAATGTAAACATATCTAACACCTGTCACTACAGCACATACAGGGAAAATCCATTCAAACCAATCCAGTTGTTGGAGGACTGTAAATGCCAATTTGTGATATCTTTCAATCTGTAAAGCAGGTTAACGTATTCTTATGTCATTGCAAACATCTTAGTAATATATATCAGCATTATTTCTTAAATGCTCTGGCCACATTTCTTTGATTCACCTGGTAGTTTTGTAATTGCATTTAGAATGTTCACCTGCCACATCCTGTTCTCTTTAGGCCACGGTGGTTATACCTCACAGTTTGTTTTGGTGGAGTTTTATAGTTTGGAAGGAAGAATTAAATATGAAAATGCCGAAACCAATATCAATTTTAACTAGAATTTTAAATTATTATTACTTTGTTTGCCAGATACATAGGGATGTTACAGAGGAACTCAAATAATTGTCATGTACACTAAATGCATCTGCTACATCCATTATCATCAGGAATATAATGATTCAGACTGGTTTGAATTCAGATTGTGAAAGTGTCTATATTCACTGGTTTAAGAAAAGTATCAGCAGGACTTGCTTGAGGCAGAGAGAAGGAAGCGATGCTTAAAAAAAATATATTAGATTCTTCCCAAATAATCAAACAGGTGAGTATGTCACTGGCTAACACTTTGTCAGGGCAAAAGGTAGCAGTAAACTGGGATATTTCATGTGGCTTTTTTAAAAACTCATCATTCTAAAAGACAGTGGTTTCACCTGGTTACTGTCACATCTGCCATAAAATGTCAGTCTTATGCCTGTGGCTCTTCCCATACTGGTGACTAAAGGAACTAATACAAGAACAGCAGACTTCATTGTTCCTTCTTCAAAGACAGATTCAGAAAAGGCATGTCTGTAAATTGTCCTAGAATAGAATCCTTCTACACCCAAATTCATTTTGATCTCTTTGTTACATAGAGCAGTTTGCTTCATGCATCTACCACTGAGCTGCTTTCTGATGATCAATGTAGTGTTTCAAGAATTTTTTATCTTTTTTTTTCTCCTATGTGAAAAAAAAAAAGTTGATTTACTGGTATAAGGATCAGGCATGAAAGTACTGAAGCAATTCTAGATTTTATTGCCTTGGGCTAAGACACTTGATTAGGATGAAAAAGTTTAATAACTCTAACATAATGCAGAAATATCAGTATCTGAATCCAGATGCATTTGCTACAACTAGTTCAGAATCTCCTAGTATATGAAGTGTATTTGCCATTTGTAAGAAAGAGCACATCTGTTTCCCTGTTTTTTCCTCTAAACTGTTTATAAACTGTGTTGAGCTACTTCTGTCAAGACTGGGTAAGATTCAAGTGAGGCAACAATTGAATCCTATTATTTTGGTATAATAACTCTTCTTTCCCTCTAGCGAATCTTATCAGTCTCTCCCAGTCACCAGTGTCAGTTAGTGTTAGCAGCAAGAGAGTCACATTTTCCACATGGTGTGCAGACCTCTTCAGCAGACTTCTACAGCATATATCTGTGTTGCATGAGTTATTCTCCAAATCAATAGCCAGAAGAGATGAGAGCTTTAAATATTAAGGCAGTTATGTCAGCACAC